>NC_057794.1:156315039-156418218 GCF_018294505.1 Triticum aestivum | reverse complement strand
CGCCGCCCCCGCTCCCTTTTCCCCATCGCCGCTGCCACTCCCGCTCCCTTTTCCCATCGCCGCCACCGCTCCCGCTCCCTTCCGCACTGCTCCCGCTCCCTCTGAAGACCTTCGCAACCGCGGCCTATCCACCCTGCACGCACGCCCAGCAGGCAGACCATGGCGCTCTCCGTCTCCTCCCTCGCCGCGGCCTTCTCCCTCCCCTCCACCTCCCTCCCCACCTGCTCCCTTCCTCCGCCTCCACCCCACCACCCACCGTGCCGCTCGTCTCGTCCTCTCCGCCTTCGGGGCCGATGCCACTGAGCTGGTCGAGGCAGAGGCACCTGCTGCCGACGACGGCCCTGAGGAGGTGCTCGCGGTCGAGGCCGAGGAGGACGCGCTCTCCGGGCTGGCGCTGCGCAAGTACGTGAAGCAGCGGCCACCAACTCAGCTCCGACCACTGCCCCACGCGGCGACGCTTCTTCCTCGACCCCGACAACGAGTTGAGCCATGGAATCCCTTCTCCTCTCTTGTTGTGATTCCTGCGTTTGGTTTGATTTGTTTTGTTTTTTGTGCAGGTTGCTCCGATCTGATCTGGACGAGCTGCTTCTGCTCCTTCAGGTGGATGACGAGGTCTCATGGATGCTCCCTACTGCTCCTCCTCCAACCACATGACTTGGTGTGGTGAGCTCATGTCATCTCATCTCATCTCACGTGAGCTCATGTCATCTCATCTCACGTGAGCTCATGTCATCTCATCTCATGATCTTGATAGCAAGCCAGATCGTAGGATATTTGGATCATGCGGTCGAGTCATTTTACATTTTATATACATGTGTGTTCCTTGGTCGTGTTCCTATCTCTCTGGCCATGTCCACGCAATTTGCATAAATTGCACTGTAGAGAAAGTACATGGTGGATCCTTGAGCCTATCTAGCTCCTAGCCGAGGGCACTGGCTAGCCACCAGCAACCTGCGCCGGCGTGGCGTGTGTATTTAGTATCGATGTGTGCGTACTGAGTTGGGCAAGGGCCCTAGCACACGCTGACGCTGTACATATATGGAAGAATATGTTGAGATCCTGAAATAATGTTAGCAGTCTTAACTTTTCATGTCATTAGCGTTTTTGTCAAACAAGACTTGCATGTTTTTGCTCAGTCTTATACATTACTTTTCTTGCAATTAGTATAGCATTATAAGTTTATAACCTGGAAGGGAAGGCACCTTCGCAACCGCTTGAGCAGCAGTGCAGCACCATACCACAATGAGCTCCCTGATTTGGCTAGAACAGGGACTACTGTTCTTACTTCTTCCGCCTAATTCATACGGTTCTGTTGTGAACCAATCTTAATTTCCAAAATATTCCATCATTGTATGCCATAGAAGAACCATACAAATCAGTTATCCCGGACTATCGCTATGATTTGCTTTTGGTGTATCATGCTATCTTTTGAACTTTTATGTGTTACCATGTATTTGCTTTTGGTGTATCATGCCTAAACTACTACAGTTGCCAAGCCAGCATCCATTGCATCAATCCTCATCAATTAATGGCCAATGTACACATAAACTCTATGGAACAAAAATGATAGTGATCCAGCACAATAGTTTACTTAATTTCTTTGCACTACCTTGCTGTTTGACCGCTATTTTTATGGTTTGGATGTATATACGAGATGGTGGGCTGTTGGATGTGGATTGTGAGTCCACGACAAGACTGAGCATTCTTTTATCAACTTCTTGTACACTTGCTCTGCTTGAGGCTACTATATAACTTGTGGCTTTTAACTTGATGTGCATAGCATGCAATTTTTTACTATATCACATTCACATTGTATGAATCCTACTACCCATTTCTATACAATATCAATAGTGCGTTTTGTTTGCATTGATCCTTAGCAGTTTATGTCAAATGCAGGTGCTCTGCCTCTCCATGGGCTCGTTCACCATTCGTTCAACTTCAGAGCTCATCAGGTCTGTTCTTGCCCTGACCAAGCTATTCAAGTATGTTAGGTTTGCAATAATATTTAGTATTGGTTTGGCTCTTGCAATGCATAGGCACAGCAGGATATACTCCTGTCTGCTACTAATTGTCATGGAGAAGAAACAAAGATGGAAAGTAAAAAGAAACTGTTTATAACTTGAACACTAGCTGAATTTACAGCAAAACTAATTTGTAAAACAAAACCTGGATTAGACCAACAAGTCCTTAGCATATCAAACGTGCCACTTTGGAAATGTCAGCCTGTAGCACATAATATGTTATCTTATTGCTGCTGTGTCACTGTATCCTAGTAATTTTGTTGTGTCACTTTATCCCAGTAAAGCAAGATGCTTGTTATACTCATGTTCCTGATGATATTGGTGTACTCTCAATTTGGCTATTTCTTCTAGTTCTGCTACTAGTTGCTGTGTACTCCTAGTGCTGTAGTTACTGTGTAGTAATACGGAAATACTAATGCTCAAATATGATGATGTGGCCTGCAGCGCACCTGCTACGACGCTGACCCGTCCGTCGTCATCGCCTTCCATGACGACGAGGACACCGCAGGCGTCGTCGGCCTCGGCGGCGGCTTCCACCACTACCACATCGTCATCACCTACCAGGGCGTCAAGGGGTGAATTGATTTTATCGTTAATATGTGGCTGGATGTGATGTTTTGCAGGTTGAAGGCGCTAAGGTGTTGGAAACATGCATGTACTTGTTGAGCGTTTTATTTGTAGAGTGCTATATTGTGATTGGTGTAATATTGTATGGTTATATTGTGATTGGTGGAATGTAATAAACTTGATTGGTACATCGGTGATTTGGCTGTTATTTGAATATATTTAAAATGTGTTCTCTGATTGGTATATCATTGAGTTACAAGTTGTGAAAAATTAAAACCTGATGTTTGGGACCTAGTGCCTAGAAGAATCTGACAATGTGCATCCAATTGACTACAATAATCTGAAAATTGAATGTAACAAAAAAAAAGAAAACCCAAAAATAAAAAATATATAGAATGTGAAAAGGCTGCACCTCAGAAAGCAAAAAAGGCCGAACCAATGGCCCAAGCCCATGTAGCTAGTAAAAAATAACAGGAAAAAATACATTAAAAAGGCCGAATTGTTGGGCTCGGCCCATGTAAAATGCCGAATCGGACCGGGTTGATTCTTGTGCCACATCATCTTGCCACGCTGGATGCCTACGTGGCCTGAGGAGGTTGCTAGTGACCAAACATTTGGTCGAAGAACCAACGAATCACACAGAAGGTCACTAATTTCAGTTTACGACCGCCAGCTTTTGACCTTCTATTTTTGGTCACAAAAAGGTTGCAAATGAAAAACTATGACCTTTCAGCGGCTAATAGTGAGGGTCACAAGTTCACATATTTCTTGTAGTGTGGTTTCTCGAGCCAACCAGGGTTAAAGTCCTCGTGCTCGCATTTATCCTGGGTTAATTTCAGTATTTTTCCGGCGATGTGCGCTCAGTATGCTGGCTCACTCTCTCGAAGGTGCTGGCTCAAGGCGTCAAGATGTTCCACTCGACTACGAGGCACCTATGGTGACTTCATAAAATCTCAAGATCATATGCTGGCTCACTCTCTCGAAGGTGCTCCTAGGGGTAGAGTCTGCGTGTGTGCACTTATAGCGGTGAGTGCTTGCGCCTATATATGAGCGCTTGCGTTTGTACCATGTTAAAAAAATACATGTCGTGATTATACGGTCACTAGCTCATCCGTACAACTCCGTATTTTGTTGATGACACAATCAATTGACCAATCAAATGTTCCACGTGGCGCAACTAGTGTTGCTCCATCGGGGCGCATAACCGTGGGGCCCACTTGTCAGTGCATATATGAAAGAAAGAAATTGTAGTTTGAGACTGTACTCTGTTAATAAAATACATTTTAGGGTGATCATACGGTAACTGGTGAGGGAGTCTTGGATTAAGGGGTCCTCGGGCGTCCGGCCTGTTACCCATGGGCCGGACTGATGGGCTGTGAAGATACAAAGACCAAAGACCGCACCCGTGTCCGGACAGGACTCTCCTTGGCGTGGAAGGCAAGCTTGGCGACCAAATATGTAGATTCCTTTCTTTGTAACCGACCTTGTGTAACCCTAGATCCTCCCGGTGTCTACATAAACCGGAGGACTTAGTCCGGAGGATAGACATTATCATGACCATACAAGCTAGGCCTCTAGGGTTTAGCCATTACGATCTCGTGGTAGATGAACTCTTGTAATACTCATATTCACCAAGATCAATCAAGCATGACGTAGGGTATTACCTCCATAGAGAGGGCCCGAACCTGGGTAAAACATTGTGTCCCCTGTCTCCTGTTACCATCGACCTTAGACACATAGTTCGGGACACCCTACCCGAGATCCGCCGGTTTTGACACCGGCATTGGTGCTTTCATTGAGAGTTCCACTGTGCCGTCATCGAAAGGGTTGATGGCTCGAATTATCGTTAGGGAAAATATCACCTCCGGAGGAGCTCTGGCCTCCGGCCAAACCCTTCGGCTGGGTGGTTTTATCATGACCGCCCGTTCGGCCCTTGAGCCGATGATGATGACCTCTCGAGTCATCAAAAATCGCCTTTGCGTTGATTCTGAATACGCCAAATGGATGGATCCAACGGAGTTATCTTCTTCAAACGAACTCCTAGATCGCATTGCCGCCTTGGGGGTCGCTACAGACTACAATCGGATTGGGCTTAAACCCGACCAGAGAGAAATTAAATCTCCATCGATCACCCACCAGATAGCGGTAGTCGAGGAGCAAGATAACTCTTCCCCTATATTGAGGATGAACTATGTTCGGATCTCCGACCTCGAGAAGCCGGACACCTACCGGCAGAAAGACACGCCTTGTCCTTCGAACATAGAATCGGACGATAAGCTTCAAAAATCAGTTGATATCCCAGAGCTCGAGCCACTAAGTCCGGAAGATCTTCGAACTCCGGACCCAAAATTGGGTCAGGGTTCGGATTTAATTCAACCCACCCACCCAGACATAAGCGCTATCTTGAGCTCACAGCAGCAATTTCACGAAACGGTCCACCACTTTTGGACCAGATTCCTCCTTGTCAAAAACAAGATCAAAGACTGCCGCGACGAAGACGCGATCTCAGCGTTTGGCAACAATTGCACGAACGAGGGAATCCTCAATGGCATCAACCACCATCACATATTACACTTTGCTGACTTGGCAACTATCGTGCAGAAGTACAGCGCAATGGAAAGCGCCTAGAAAACTCAGGCAGCAAGGTGGGGACCAGCAGTCCCCACTCAACCCCTCGTTCAAACGAAAAGGGCGCACCCTCATGGCACGCCGGGACAAATGGTAAAGAAACACAAGCCCATTACAGGGCGCGGAACCATTTTGGAAGGATGGCTCGACGGGCCAGGCAAAATACACACAACACTGGATAGCATACCAACCCACAGCCTTAGAGCATGTTGGATACTCCGGCAGGTGGCCAAGAGCGGTGAAGATATCCTCACCAGGAATACCCCAGAGCAACACCCCCCAGAAGATGACGACCTCAGATTATTGACGGTCTTCGACACATTCGCCTCAAATAATAGGTGCAAAAGGGCACTCCGCGAACTCGCCGAAGTCTGCCAGATTGCAACAATAAACACTTGGAACGACACGGCGATAACCTTTAATGCTGGCGACGAGCCAAAATACAGGACAGTCCGAGCACCAACCGCCTTGGTCCTCAGCCCAATTGTGGACGGCTTTCGGCTCACCAAGGTTCTCATGGACGGTGGAAGCGGACTAGACCTCATCTAGGAGGATACAATACAAAAAAGGGAAATAGACAGGAGCCGCATCGAGCAAAGCAACACGACCTTACGAGGAATCATTCCCAGACGGGAGGCACGGTGTGTGGGAAAAATCACACTCGACGTGGTATTCGGCACACCAGAGAACTATCGGTCCGAAGAAATAACCTTCCAAGTGGCCCCTTTCAACAACGGATATCACACCCTCTTAGGGCGAGATGCATTTACGCGCTTCCAAGCGGTACCCCATTATGGATACATGAAGCTTAAGACGCCTGGGCCCAACGGTATAATCACTCTAGCTAGTGATCTGGACATAGCACTCCGCGCCGAGAATAAAACCGCACCCTGGCCCTCGAGGCATTATCTGAAGCCCTCGCGACCGAAGAATTAACCGCACTGCGCTCCACGGTGGACAGGGATGATGTGGTACTAGACAAACAACCAAAATCCACCTCCTTCAAACCAGCAGAAGAAATAGTCAAATTCTAAGTTGTAGGATCGAAAGTATGTCTAGAGGGGGGGGGTGATTAGACTACTTGACTAAATAAAACTTATCCTTTTCCCAATTTTAGTTGATGGCAGATTTTAGCAACTTTGGACAAGTCAAGCAATCTTAACACAATTCAAGCAAGCATGCAAATAGTATATGAGCAGCGGAAAGTAAAGCATGCAACTTGCAAGAATGTAAAGGGAAGGGTTTGGAGGATTCAAACACAATAGGAGACAAAAAAATTTTGTCGTGGTTCCGATAGGTGGTGCTATCGTACATCCACGTTGATGGAGACTTCAACCCACGAAGGGTAATGGCTGCGCGAGTCCACGGAGGGCTCCACCCGCGAAAGGTCCACGAAGAAGCAACCTTGTCTATCCCACCATGGCCGTCGCCCACGAAGGACTTACCTCACTAGCGGTAGATCTTCACGAAGTAGGCGATCTCCTTTCCCTTACAAACTCCTTGGTTCAACTCCAAAATCTTGTCGGAGGCTCCCAAGTGACACCTAGCCAATCTAGGAGACACCACTCTCCAAGAAGTAACAAATGGTGTGTTGATGATGAATTCCTTGCTCTTGTGCTTCAAATGATAGTCTCCCCAACACTCAACTCTCTCTCACAGGATATGGATTTGGTGGAAAGAAGATTTGAGTGGAAAGCAACTTGGGGAAGGCTAGAGATCAAGATTCGTATGGTAGGAATGGAACATCTTGGCCTCAACACAAGTGTAGGTGATTCTCTCTCAGAAAAGATAAGTTGGAAGTGTAGGTTCGTTCTGATGGCTCTCTTCACGAATGAAGAGGAGGTGGAGGGGTATATATATAGCCTCCACACAAAATCTAACCGTTACACACAACTTGCCAATCTTGGTGGGACCGAATTGGTAAACTCGGTCGGACCGATTCAGCAAATCTAGTGATCGTTAGGATTTTTGGTGGGACCAACATGCAACTCGGTAGGACCAATATGGTTAGGGTTAGGGCATAACCTAATCTCGGTGAGACCGATTACACAAACTCGGTGAGACCGATTTTGGTAATAAGCTAACCAGAGAGTTGGTCAGGTAAACTCGGTGGGACCGATTCACTCATTTCGGTGAGACCGAAATGTTACGAAAGGGAAACAGAGAGTTTACATTGCAATCTCGGTGGGACCGATCGCTCATCTCGGTAGGACCGAAACATTATGAAGGGAAACAGAGAGATTACAATCCCATCTCGGTGAGACCGAGATCCTTATCGTTGAGACCGATTTGCCTAGGGTTTGTGGCAGTGGCTATGACATCTGAACTCGGTGGCGCCGGATAGAAAGAAACAGTGGGGCCGAGTTTGGCTTTTGGTTTAGGTCATATGTGGATGTGAGAAAGTAGTTGAGGGATTTGGAGCATATCACTAAGCATTTTGAGCAAGAGCCTCATTAAGAAACACCTCATCCCTCCTTGATAGTATTGGCTTTTCCTATAGACTCAATGTGATCTTGGATCACTAAAATATAAAATGTAGAGTCTTTAGCTTTGAGCTTGAGCCAATCCTTTTGTCCTTAGCATTTTGAGGGGTCCACTTTTCTCATTCATGCCATGCCAATCATTGAGCTTTCCTGAAATATTAATCTTGAAATAGCATCAGCTCAATGAGCTATATGTTGTTAGGAATTACCAAAACCACCTAGGGATAGTTGCACTTCCAATCTCCCCCTTTTTGGTAATTGATGACAACATATAGATCAAAGCTTCGACAATGATAATAAGAATGAAAAACATTGTCGCTTTGAGAAGTATGTGAAAAGCAATAGCTCCCCCTAAATTTGTGCATAGTTTAAGATTTGCTTTGGACTGCAAATGCACAATGAGTTAGGATCATGGGTTACTCTTCCATGTCACATACATCTTGGTGGAGCGCACAAAATGATAATAATTAAATACATGCACTCATCACCAAGCAAAGTGAACGATCATATGGGGATATAAAAGGATAATGTCATCCAACAAGCATTAAGGTAGCATATGATCAAACACATGATCATCCAAGTATCACACAAAAGCATAAAGTATCTCAAACAAGCAAATAACAAAGTTCAACCACCAAAAAAACAAGAGAGAACGAAGATCAAAACTCTCTCTCGAAGCCTATGATCTATACATTTTCTCCCCCTTTGGCAACAAGTTACCAAAAAGTTCATAAAAAATGCATAGTGCTAGATCGACTCTCAGGCTTGGTCTTCAGCTGGTGGTGTAGATAAAACTCCAAGGACGAAGGCATCAGTTGATGTAGATGGAGCTGGTGGAGTGGGTGTTGGAGCTGGTGGCACTGAAGCTGTAGCTGGTGCAGATGAAGTTTCTCTGGTGTCTATAACTGGCACTACAGCAGATCTCTGTCCTCTGGGCACTCTAGCAAAAGCATCAGTGGTAGACTTTCCCTTCTTCTCCTACACTTCATCCTGAAGTTGCTCAACAAATGACTGTATCTCAGTGACCTTCACATCTAAATCATAGAACTCCTGCTCCATGATCCTCTCCAAGCTCTCCTGGTTTTGAGTCAGGGTGGCCAATCCCTTCTCAATCCTCAGAGTGGAGGCAATCAAGTAGCCAAGCTGATCTTACTTGCTCTTCAGAAGATACTGAGATGCCTCATCAATGGTTGGCATCTTTGCAGCCTTTTCAGTCCTTGCCTTCTCCCTCTTTGCTTGTGCTTGCACAGAAGATGGTTCATTCTCATCCATCACCACAGTGTTGTCCTCAAAGTCTGGGTAGATGGGCATATGTTCCTTGTCCAAGAGATATGTGCCAGTGCCCATCTTGGAGTTGATTAGCTCCTGGATCTGTGGGGTATACCCACAACTTCTCTTTTGATCTGCAGCTATTCTCTTTATAGTTTCCCCAATTAGGCTCATGACTTTGAACTTTTGAGGCACATCAAATATGTGAAGCAGGTTAATTGCATGGCCGCTGATCATCTTGTGATCACCTGACTTTGGCAATAGAGTGTGCCTAAGGATCCAGTTGATTGTTGGCAAACCTGACAAAAGGTAATGTACTGATCCAAATTTGTGTGTCTCAAGAGCAGCATCTGGGATCTCTCTGTACATATGTGCGATGGTGTTGTGATCCTTCTTCTTCTTGGCATAGATATCCAAGTCATCTTCATTCTCCTTAGGAGCATTGATCAATTTTGCCCATTCTTCAACTGTTGACTGGTACCTAGTACCTTCAGACATCCAGACAATCCTTCCATCTAGGTAGAAATGAGATGTGGAGTAGAACTGCATAATAAGCTCACCATTCCACTTTGTGAGCTTCTGCCCAACAAAGTCCTCTACTCCACAAGACTTGAAACTATCATAGACTCCAGGATAGTGTTCTTCATTTTCCCTGATGTACTCCTAGTCCACCCATCTCATATCACAGACTATAGGCTTCTTGTCAAGCAACATTGTCTCATAGAAGTCCTGCTGTTCCTTTGTATGGAACTTGTAGTCCACAACAGTTCTTCTCCTGACTGCATAGGGATCAGTCAATCTCCACTGTGTGAGTCCTGCATCCTTCCTGAGCTTCATGTCCTCAGCTACTGGATGAGCATCATTGTGATCTGGAATTTTGGGCTTCAACTTCCTCAAGACATGTGACTCATCATCTTCTTCTTCTATAGCAGCTTCAGGCACTGGGGCCTTGTTCTTCTCTGCAGCTGGAATATTCCTTGTACTCCTCTTGGGTGCAGTTTTGGGTTTTGGAGCAGCTGCGTTGGGAGCTTCTTTGGGCTTAGATGAAGCAGCCCCTGATCTTATAGCATCTCCCATAAGCTTTTGAGCTTTAGGTGCTGGTGCAGCAAACTCTTCCTCTTCATCTTCCATCATTGAGGGCTTCCCAATTACTCTGACCATGGTCTTCTTGACCCTTTCTTTCCTTTTCTTCTCTACCAAAACCTGTTCTTTGGGTGCAGATCCCAAAGTTTCTTGAGTGGATGTTCTGGCCTTTGACATAGGAACTCTCTTGGCAGGAACCTTTGTCTTCATTCCTGTCTTAGTGGTAGCAGATGTGCCATATTCCTTTTTCAGAACTTCCTTCTTTGAGGTGGCCTCTTCCTCAACAGCCACATAGTCCTCATCCTCAGAATCTGAGGTTCTCTTCTTTCTGGCCCTAGTGGCTGCCTTAGGCAAGTTGCTGGGTGTACTCCTGCTTCCCTCATCATAGCTGCTAGAGGGACTAGTGCCCTCATGTGAACTTGCTCCTCAGACTTGTTCTGACTGTCACACTGATCTGACATGATGCAAACACTGACAGCAGAACCTGCGAATAGATATAGATGAGATAGATTGGGTGAGCATCACAAAGTACAGAGGTTTTTGCAAAAGAATGAGTTAAAAACTTAGTTTTAGTTTTCCATAGAAAGCATTTCGGATCTACCGATTTGAAAACTCGGTGATACCGAAGCAGCTTTTGGAACCTAAACTAGTGAACTCTGTCAGACCGAGTCACAGTTCGGTGGCACCGAGACTACTAGGATTTCACAAAGAATTGAACTCGGTCACACCGATTTGCAATTCTCGGCCAGACCGATAATCACATGCGCAATGGCCTTAGCCAAATCGGTGGAACCGATTTCAACAACTCGGTTGGTCCGAGATGATTTTGGCGGAAACCTAACCCTAAATTTTCAATCCACAACTAAACTACAGAGTGATTTCGCTGGATAGAGTGATCTCAATCGTGGCAAGATACATGGCAAAACAATGTGCTAGGAATCGGAGTGAGATTAGAACAAGGATCAAGTCCATACCATAAGTGCGGCGATGGACCTGCTACGGTGGCAACGACGAAGACAATTTCCATTGACGGCGGCGGAGACCAGCGGCGGGAGGTAGCTGGCGATGAGGAGGACGATTCGGAGACCCAGGGAGGAAGAGCAGGCTGAGCGCGGGCGAAGGGGTTTGGAGAATTTTCCAAATTTTGGCCCAGGGATTGATACATCTCCGTCGTATCTACTTTTCCAAACACTTTTGCCCTTGTTTTGGACTCTAACTTGCATGATTTGAATGGAACTAACCCAGACTGACACTGTTATTAGCAGAATGACCATGGTGTTATTTATGTGCAGAAACGAACATTCTCGGAATGACCTGAAACTTCACGGAGCAACTTTTTGGAAAAAATAAAAAATACCAGCAAAAGATGAAAGCCAAGGGGCCCACCACCTGTCCATGAGGGTGGGGGCGCGCCTGCCCCCTAGGGAGCGCCCCCTACCTCGTGGGCCCCCTGGAGCTCCTCCGACTCCAACTCCAACTCTATATATTGTGTTTCGGGGAGAAAAAATTTAGAGAGAAGAATTCATCGTGTTTTATGATACGGAGCCGCTGCCAAGCCCTAAAACCTCTCGGGAGGGCTGATCTGGAGTTCGTTCGGGGCTCCCGAGAGGGGAATCCGTTGCCATCGTCATCATCAACCATCCTCCATCACCAATTTCATGATGCTCACCGCCGTGCGTGAGTAATTCCATCGTAGGCTTGTTGGACGGTGATGGGTTGGATGAGATCTATCATGTAATCGAGTTAGTTTTGTTAGGGTTTGATCCCTAGTATCCACTATGTTCTGAGATTGATGTTGCTATGACTTTGCTATGCTTAATGCTTGTCACTAGGGCCCGAGTGCCATGATTTCAGATCTGAACCTATTATGTTTTCATCAATATATGAGAGTTCTTGATCCTATCTTGCAAGTCTATAGTCACCTATTATGTGTTATGATCCGTTAACCCCGAAGTGACAATAATCGGGATACTTACCGGTGATGACCGTAGTTTGAGGAGTTCATGTATTCACTATGTGTTAATGCTTTGTTCCGGTACTCTATTAAAAGAAGGCCTTAATATCCCTTAGTTTCCATAAGGACCCCACTGCCACAGGAGGGCAGGACAAAAGATGTCATGCAAGTTCTTTTCCATAAGCACGTATGACTATATTCGGAATACATGCCTACATTACATTGATGAACTGGATCTAGTTCTGTGTCACCCTAGGTTATGACTATTACATGATGAACCGCATCCGGCATAATTCTCCATCGCCGATCCATTGCCTACGAGCTTTCCATATATTGCTCTTCGCTTATTTACTTCCCCGTTGTTATTGCTATCATCACTACAAAAATACCAAAAACATTACTTTTACTACTGTTACCTTTTGCTATCGTTACCACTACTATCATATTACTTTGCTACTAAATACTTTGCTGCAAATACTAAGTTTCTAGGTGTGGTTGAATTGACAACTCAGCTGCTAATACTTGAGAATATTCTTTGGCTCCCCTTGTGTCGAATCAATAAATTTGGGTTGAATACTTTACCCTCGAAAACTGTTGCCATCTCCAATACTTGTGGGTTATCAGGGATATATATAGCCTGACCCTGTCGGTGTGACCGAGTGGAACAACTCGGTGGCACCGAGATGCATAACTGCAAGCAGTTACTGCAACTCGGTGTGACCGAAAAGTTCAAATCGGTTGCACCGAGATTGAAAACCTAGATCGACTTAGTGATCTCGGTATGACCCGAATGGATGAATCGGTCAGACCAAAACGCACAAAGAGGTTTTGGAAGTTTAATTCTATGACGAATCGGGGACTCTGAGTGCTCTTCACACAGAGTGGTTCGAATCTGACTTGATCAAACTTTGTGATGTAGCATGAATAGAGTTTGAGACAAGAAAAGCATATATAGCTAGAAAAGGTTCTTAGGCATTCTTGTCCATCCACTTGGTAAAAGAAAAAAGAACCAAACAATCAAAACAACAAGTCGATGTCCTCGAATGAGTAAATTATGCAACCAACATGCTCACACAATAAAATGACAAATGAAATATGTGGCAAAGCATGCACAACCAATTCTAGCATCTATCAAGCAATTGGCGATGACTAGGTCATCTATATATGAGTATATTGACTTAGGAGTCAAATGAGAACATTTGGTCATAGGTCATACTCATCTTTTAAGCACAAGTTGGGTTACCACTTTTACATAAAGTGTTGTTGTGTTCACACCATTAGAATTGCTTTAGCTCAATTCTTAGAGTAAAGCTCCCCTAGATGTGAGACCCCCCCTAAGAGGGATGAACTAACCTTGGGTTTTGTCGATGATGACTTCATGTAGGTGTTGAAGATGTGGATGCTCAATGTTGATGTAGATCATTTGGAGCAATCCTTTGGAGTGAGTTGCACTTTCAATACCTACATGGGTTAGTCCCACAAGGAACAAACAAGGATATCCATAGACATAGAGTGATGCACACACAAGATGATGTCTATGAAAGCATTAGGTTACCTTGTCCCTTGTCTTACCAACAAGAGGGTTTGTGACTCCTTGAACTAGTGCAAGATGAGGAAGTTGATTGCACTTGTTCTTGCCAAAATGATAAGAGTGAAGTATGTTGGCGGAGTCACCCTCAAGAACTATTTAGTTCTTCTTCTTCTGGATCCACATCATCTTGATGGGAATCCTTGGAGTTGTAGTCTTACTTGATGAAGTAGAACTTGATGTAGTCTTGGGAAACCACTTGACCAAGGCCTTGGGTGCTTCTTCAAATGCATCAATTTCCTCTTGAAG
Organism: Triticum aestivum; assembly: GCF_018294505.1. Classification (NCBI taxonomy): domain Eukaryota; kingdom Viridiplantae; phylum Streptophyta; class Magnoliopsida; order Poales; family Poaceae; genus Triticum; species Triticum aestivum. Next base: position 156,404,376 of record NC_057794.1, on the reverse strand, counting down.
CTTATCCTTGCCTTTTTGCTCGTGGTCTTGTGGTGGAAGATCATCTTGAGCTTGTGTCCCTTTGAAGGAAGTAGGATCATACTTCTTTTGTTGAGGAACAAACTTCGTCTTGGGGTATTGATCTTCCCACTCAACTCCATTTGCATTGAACTTTCGTTCAAAACCAACACCTTGGTTCTTCCGGTGCCTTTCTTGCTTGCGTACAATTTCCTCGAATTGCTTACTCCCGGCAAGGCTCTTGTAAACACCTTTCTCTATAATTCCCTTCAATAAGCTATTTTCTTGCTCAGGTGTAACTTGGCTAAGAGAATCATTAGTGGAATCAAGAGAACTACTAGAAGCAACAACATTAGATTAGCATGATATTGTTACTACTAGAGGAAGAATCTTTCTTGTTCTTGTTACTAGACTTGACTTGAGGCATGTAAGTGGATAAGAGTAAACGCTTGGCAATGTAAGAAGAACTTTTCTTGCGAAGATCATCATTGATTTCCTTTAAGAACTCATGCTCTTGCTCAAGGTTGAGCTTTTCAAAACGTAATTTCTCATGAGTCCTTAAAAGTTCTCCATGGTCTCCTAAGATAGTTTCATGAGCTAACTTAAGAGTGTTTAGTTATTTAGTTAGAAACTCAATCTTCTCCTTATCATTGTCATTCGTTTTATCTTGATTAGCATGATTAATTGACGTTTCATCATAGTATTCATCACTAGAGTTGTCAACAAGTAAATCATCATCACCTAACAAGTCATCTTCATCACTATTGAAATCAACATACTCGGGGTGTGATACCTTTGGGCCTTTAGCCATGAAGCATCTTCCAAGTCCTTCATTTGGTGAATCAAATATGTCGTAGGAGTTGGTTGACACAAGTGCTAGACCGGCAACACCTTCATCTTGAGTATATTCGGAGTCAGAGTGATAGCTTCTCTTGGAGTGCTTGTCGGAGTCGGAGCCAGATACCCATTCACCAACATGATCTTGATGTCTTCCTTTTGTGTAGCTCCTTGATGACCTGTCCTTCCTTTCCGAATCCTTGCTTCTCCGGGATGTTCTTCGTTCATAATGATAATCTCTACTCCTTCTCTCTCTTGATGGTGATTCTTCTCTTCTACTTCTTCTTTTTGGAGTATCTTCTCTTCTCTTGTAGGGTGCCGTACACTCATTGGAATAGTGTCCGGGTCTTCCACAATTGTAGCGATTTCTCTCTCGACTAGAAGATCTTTTGTCATTGTAGGACCTTGACTTGGAACTTCTCTCTTTGCTTCTACTCTTGTAGAACTTGTTGAAGTTCTTCACCATTAGGCTCAATTCTTCATTGAAGGTTTGTTTCTCACTTGATGATGTGGGAGCTTCACATGAGGCTTTGTAAGCACCACTTGACTTGTTATGGAGCTCCTCCTTATCCTTTAGTGACATCTCATGAGAAACAATTCTTCCAATGAATTCCGTTGGCTTGAGATATTTGTAATTGGGCATCATTTGGATCAATGTGCATACGGTATTATATTTTCTGTCCAAAGCTCTTAGGATCTTCTTGATGATGAATTTTTCGGTCATCTCTTCACTTCCTAAGCTGGTGATCTCATTTGTGATAAGAGCAAGCCTAGAGTACATTTCAACGACACCTTCACCATCCTTCATTTTTAACTTGTCAAGCTGACTTTGAAGCACATCCAACTTGGATTCCTTGAAGGAGTCGGTACCTTCATGAATATCAATCAAAGTATCCCAAATTTACTTTGCATTCTCAAGACGGCTGATTTTGTTGAATTCTTCGGGGCACAATTCGTTGAAGAGGATAACACAAGCTTGAGCATTGTATTGCAACATCTTCAACTCTTCCACGACAGCTTCACGGTTCGGTTCTCTCCCATCAAAGAATTCACCATGCAAGCCAATACACACAATAGCCCATACGACGGGGTTATGTCCAAGAATATGCATTTTCATCTTACGCTTCCAACTAGCAAAATTAGTACCATCAAAGTAAGGACCTCTATGGTGGTAATTTCCCTTGCTAGACACCATAGTCTCCTAGGTTGTGAAACCAAGGCTATGACTACCAAAAGCTATGGAAATCAAAGCAATGGGAGACCAAAGCTCTGATACCACTTGTACGATCGAAAGTATGTCTAGAGGGGGGGTGATTAGACTACTTGACCAAACAAAATTTATCCTTTTCCCAATTTTAGTTCTTGGCAGATTTTAGCAACTTTGGACAAGTCAAGCAATCTTAACACAATTCAAGCAAGCATGCAAAGAATATATGAGCAGCGGAAAGTAAAGCATGCAACTTGCAAGAATGTAAAGGGAAGGGTTTGGAGGATTCAAACGCAATAGGAGACACGGATGTTTTTGTCATGGTTCCGATAGGTGGTGCTATCGTACATCCACATTGATGGAGACTTCAACCCACGAAGGGTAATGGCTGCGCGAGTCCACGAAGGGCTCCACCCACGAAGGGTCCACGAAGAAGCAACCTTGTCTATCCCACCATGGTCGTCGCCCACGAAGGACTTGCCTCACTAGTGGTAGATCTTCACGAAGTAGGCGATCTCCTTGCCCTTACAAACTCCTTGGTTCAACTCCACAATCTTGTCGGAGGCTCCCAAGTGACACCTAGCCAATCTAGGAGACACCACTCTCCAAGAAGTAACAAATGGTGTGTTGATGATGAACTCCTTGCTCTTGCGCTTCAAATGATAGTCTCCCCAACACTCAACTCTCTCTCACAGGATATGGATTTGGTGGAAAGAAGATTTGAGTGGAAAGCAACTTGGGGAAGGCTAGAGATCAAGATTCATATGGTAGGAATGGAATTTCTTGGCCTCAACACAAGTGTAGGTGATTCTCTCTTAGAAAAGGTAAGTTGGAAGTGCAGGTTCGTTCTGATGGCTCTCTTCACGAATGAAGAGGAGGTGGAGGGGTATATATATAGCCTCCACACAAAATCTAACCGTTACACACAACATTCAGCAAATCTAGTGACCGTTAGGATTTTTGGTGGGACCGACATGCAACTCGGTAGGACCGATATGGTTAGGGTTAGGGCATAATGTAATCTCGGTGAGACCAATTACACAAACTCGGTTAGACCGATTTTGGTAATAAGCTAACCATAGAGTTGGTCAGGTAAACTCGGTGGGACCGATTCGCTCTTTTCGGTGAGACCGAAATGTTATGAAAGGGAAACAGAGAGTTTACATTGCAATCTCGGTGGGACCGATCGCTCATCTCGGTGGGACCGAAACATTACGAAGGGAAACAGAGAGATTACAATCCCATCTCGGTGAGACCAAGATCCCTATCGGTGAGACCGATTTGCCTAGGGTTTGTGGTAGTGGCTATGACATCTAAGCTCGATGGTGCCGGATAGAAAGAATCGGTGGGGCCGAGTTTGACTTTTGATTTAGGTCATATGTGGATGTGAGAAAGTAGTTGAGGGCTTTAGAGCATATCACTAAGCATTTTGAGCAAGAACCTCATTAAGAAACACCTCATCCCTCCTTGATAGTATTGGCTTTTCCTATAGACTCAATGTGATCTTGGATCACTAAAATAGAAAATGTAGAGTCTTGAGCTTTGAGCTTGAGCCAATCCTTTTGTCCTTAGCATTTTGAGGGGTCCACTTTTCTCATTCATGTCATGCCAATCATTGAGCTTTCCTGAAATATTAATCTTGAAATAGCATTAGCTCAATGAGCTATATGTTGTTAGGAATTACCAAAACCACCTAGGGATAGTTGCACTTTCACAAGTCCATCCAACGGACCCCAAGAAGACAGCATCCATTGGAGCACAACTAGACCCAACGGTTAACGCCGCGCTACGAGAGTTCCTGCGTGAGAATTGGGATATATTCGCCTGGCACCCTTTTGATATGCCAGGAATCCCACGCGAGTTGGCCGAACACTGCCTCAATATACTGAAGGGGTATAAACCGGTCAAGCAAACATTGCAGCGCTTTTCTGAACGCAAATGTCAAGCTATGGGGGAGGAGCTAGCCAAGATAATCGAGGAAGGATTCATTAGAGAAATAAAACATCCGGACTGGCTGGCAGACCTGGTGATGGTGCCAAAGAAGGACAAGTCCTGACACCTGTGCATCGATTTCAAAGACCTCAACAAGGCTTGCCCTAAGGATCCCTTCCCCCTCCCCCGCATTGACCAGATCATTGATGCTACCGCAGGACACGACTCATTATGCTTCCTTGACGCATATTCTGGATACCATCAAATTAAAATGAAGGAGTCCGATCAAGCTGCAACAGCATTCATCACCCCATATGGGCCATTCTACTTGAACACCATGCCCTTCGGACTCAAGAACACCGTCGCCACTTATCAATGCATGATCCAAACATGCTTGGAGAAACAGATCGGAAAGACAGTTGAAGCCTATGTGGATGATGTCGTAATCAAGACAAGGCACGTCGAAACACTAATAGACGACCTACGCCTCACATTTGACAACCTCCGCGCATATGACATTAAGCTCAATCCGGAAAAGTGTGTTTTTGGCGTCCCCGTACGAAAGCTGATGGGATTCATCATTTCCAATAGAGGAATTCAAGCAAATCCAGCCAAAATCCGAGCTCTGTCACAATTGGCTATGCCAACAGACCTTAAACAAGTCGAAAAACTCGCGGGTTGCGTGGCAGCTCTAAGCCTCTTTATCTCTAGATTGGGAGAAAAGGCACTACCACTCTATCATCTTCTATGGTGAACCGATCACTTCGAGTGGGCAGACGCGTCAACAGCCGGACTGGGAGAAATAAAAACCCTTCTAGCGAGCAACCCAATATTGGCCGCACCAAACGTCGGCGAACCCATGTTGCTATACATATCGGCAAAACATCAGGTGGTGAGCGTCGTACTCGTCGTGGAACAGAACAGGACGGACACAAATTCCTGCTTCAGAAGCCAGTATACTATGTATCCACTCTCCTTACACCATGCAAATCCCGGTACCCCCATTATCAAAAGATAGCATACGCGGTCTTCATGGCATCCCGAAAGCTACGACACTACTTCCAGGAGTGTTCGATCACGGTGGCTTCCGAAGTACCACTCAATGATATAATAAACAACCGCGATGCCACGGGCCGGATTGCCAAATGGGCCATTGAGCTCCTCCCATTTGACCTTACATATAAACCACGTCGAGCTATTAAATCCCAAGTACTGGCTGACTTCGTCGTTGAATGGACAGAGGCCGAACTCCCTAAAGAGTACGACACATATTCCAATTGGGTTATGTATTTCGATGGCTCCAAATGTTGGCAGGACTAGGAGCGGGCGTCGTTTCAACGTCCCCTACTGGAGACGTCGTTCAGTACGTACTCCAGATGCTATACACAGACTCAAATAACATAGCCGAATACGAGGCCTTATTGCATGGTCTCCGGATGGTTGTCTCCATGGTCATACATTGCCTGGAAGTGCGCGGGGACTCAAACCTCGCAATATCTCAAATAAATGGAGACTTCGATGCCAAAGACCCAAAGATGGCAGCTTATCATAATACCATCCTAAAAACATCGACTCGGTTCGAGGGACTCGAGTTCCATCCTGTGGCCCGCGAAAGTAATCAAGCGGTAGACGTTCTTGCCCGCATAGGCGCTAAGCGCGACCCCGTCCCACCTAACATTTTTTTGGAAAGGCTTTTTAAGCCATCCGTGGTGTGGAAGGGGGAGGGTGGCAACACTAGTCCGGATCCAAACACAACCGCAGATTCCAAACACACCAATATCATCGGAGGCTCAACCACCGAATAACACTGTCGGCCCATCTCATTATGGCAGTCATTGCCCAATGGACCGAACCATTCTTGGCCTACCTTAATAAGAAGGAGCTTCCCAAGGATCATAATGAGGCCCGCTGCATTGTCCGGCGTTCGAAGGCCTAAAAGGTTCATGACGGAGAGCTCTATAAGAAAAGCGCTAGCGGAGCTCTTCAAAGATGTATCTCCGAGGAAGAGGGGCGGTAGCTCTTGGCTGAAATTCATGCTGGACTCGGCGGTCACCATGCTGCAGCTTGGGCCCTTGTTAGCAAGGCCTTCCGTACAGGGTTTTATTGGCCGACGGCCCAAGCAGATGCACATGACCTTGTCCAATGTTGAGCAAATGCCAACTCTTCGCCAACCAAAGCCATATGCCCCCACTGCCTTACAAACAATCCCCATCACTTGGCCTTTTGCGGTTTGGGTACTCGATATGGTCGGACCCCTTAAAGGAGGAAGCCATAAGAGAAAGTATATGCTGGTCATGGTGGATAAATTCACTAAGTGGATAGAGGCCAAACCAGTCAAAACGGCCAAGGCGGGGCCGGTAATAGATTTCATATCCGGTGTGGTACACCGTTATGGTGTTCCACACAACATCATCACTGATAATGGCTCTAATTTCACAGCCGATGAAGTGAAAACTTGGTGTGCTAATCTGGGCATTAAGCTCGACTATGCCTCTGTCTATCACCCGTAGATAAACGGTCAAGTCGAACAGGCTAATGGTCTTATTATGAGCAGCATCAAACCTAGACTAGTGCGGTCTTTGAAAGAATCAGACAAGCACTGGGTGGAGGAACTTGACTCCGTACTCTGGGAGCTGCGGACCACGCCCAACCGCACTACTGGATATACAGCTTTCTTCATGGTGTACGGTGCGGAAGCAGTGTTACCCTGCGACATTATTCATGACTCACCTCGAGTGCGCATGTATGAAGAGAGAGAGGCTGAGCTTGATCGGCAGGAGAGCTTAGATTCCCTGGAGGAGGAACGCGAAGTCAGAAAAGCCCGTTCTGCATTTTATCAACAACAGGCTCGCAGGTATCAAAGCAGAGAAGTGCGGGTAAGACTTACAATGTTGGTGAACTCGTTCTACGCCTGCCGGAGAAGAAAAAGGACAAACTCAAGCCCAAGTGGGAGGGTCCCTTCATCATTGACGAAGCTCTCACCGGAGGAGCGTACCGTCTGCATGATGCGTCAGACAATCACTTGGAGCCGAACCCCTAGAATGCGGCCAAACTCCGACGATTCTATGCCTAGCGCCAAAATCTGTGTTCTTCTCCTTCCTCCTGTTATTAATGTTATTTTTTCTCTCTTTTCGTTTTGCTCTTTAGCCCTACGTCTTTAGTACATCTAGACCATGCACCCTGGTGTATACATCTCCAAATATGTACGTCCACTATAGTTGGGGGCTTCTTGTACAGAAGCTTGCTATTATTCTTCGAGCATCATGCTCACCACATATGCATTCTTCCCATATGTACCTTTTCTTCGCCATTATATGCATCGATATGACTTATGTTTTGGCCAAGCTGGGTTGCCTGGCTCCTGTGCTTATGCCCTACGTTCCCGTTAGTTCGGCTAGGGCATAAAGGGAGCACCTCTGTGATTGTTACTGCCGGGTCATCCGTATGTGTACCTCAGACTGGGTGAAGCCGAAAGCTAGCGTTCTTAAGGGAATATTCGGTCGGTGAATTAAAGACGTTTCCACATTCACTCCATTGTGAAACCCCAAAAGTTACTTACTCTACGATTTTTTCAATCACAGTTCGGACATGCACATTAAACGCATGCACACCCAGGGAAAGGAACCCTTAACGGAACTATTCTCTCTGGAAGATGTTTCTTGCATAATGTAATATAACATAACTAGCCGGATACACATTGTCTGTTCAAGCAACTATGACCCCTATGCCTGGTTCCCATGCATACCCCGGTATATTCTACCGCTAGGGTATTCGGAAACACTCCGCACCTTCGGGTCTAGAGGTCGAAGCGAAAAGGTCGGCCATGAAAATTGTTTTTACAATCTAGGTAGAAGGAAAGTACATAGTCACTTACGACTTAAAGACTTCCTACTCTATACCATCCAACAGGCGGTCTAACTTACAATCCTATTGGGAATATCTCGCGGCCACCTCTACTTGGTCATATACTAAACTAACAGGAATTTCTTCCCCATTTGAACCTATCGGTCTGACCCGGGCCATGTGATTCAGATCCATCTTGGTATACTGTGTTTTTACCATGGCCCAGGCATCTCACGCACCCTCTCGGCAGGCCGATATATTCCATAGTCGGATACGCCGCCGTGCTCCCTTGAACAGCTCCACAAGCTTCTCCATACTCCCAGGAGGGGAGGCGGATGGTCATAAGGCCTTGGCTACACTTTGCATTGCCTGCCGAGCTTGCTCGTGTAACTGCGACAGCCCTTGCAGAAGATCACTTCATGATCCGGACACCTCCTCTTCAGTACGGCCCGTTAACATACCTGCAATCACAACTATATCAGCTAAGTTTATCCCCAAACTGTTATAAGATAAATACAGCCACATACTGAATATGCCGCCTCGTAGCTTTTTGTCCTCCTTCACGGAGTCGGCTAGCTGGGCTCGCACATCTTTTAGTTCTTCGCCCAGTTTGGTGTTTGAATCCTGGAGTTTTTTCTCCTCTCTAACTCGGGTCAGAACGCGCTCGCCTACCGCATGTTGTCTCTTCGCCTCTTTTTCGCTCGTTTGAGCAGCCTTTAGTTCCTCTCCCAATTGGTCTGATGACCCTGTTATGAGCAAGCAGCAGTTGCAATACCACTGGCATATAATTTTTTGTTTCTCGATGGAGGGAAATATTACCAGAGGACGCCTTCTTGAACTTTTCGAGTTCGGCGGTAGCAGCAGTTAGATGTGTCCAGCATTGCTCCAGCTCTTGGGCTAGCAGGTCGTTCTTCTCCATAAGATCCTGGTTATACAACAATCCTTAAAACATTTGTCCCAACTGCTTCAAGTCTCGGGGGCTACGGGCACATGGTTATCAAATTTGGACAAGGTAAACTTACCTGCACATCTTTCAAATGTTGCTCGGTGGCTCTGTTAAGCCCATCTCGAGCAACTCGGATGTATGCATCAGCCGAGCTGAAGGCACCGAACGCCTGTTTTGAGAAGCGAGGATTTTATAAAATGGCCCTCCGGCGCCGTTGATTCATGGCGCTCTCCACTTCTGAATTGGCGACGAACATATTTTTCGAACCCTCGGCAGAAGGACAGTCCGGCGCCACTCCCATGTCGGGCCCTGTCTCTTCGGCTGTGACCGAATCTTGGTTATCAGGAGTACGACTGGTCGGGTCCCCGGACACAGTCCGTCGAACCTTTTCCCTGATACAAAATGAACATATGAGTCACAGTTGGATGCGACTTCTAAAAAGAGCATAGTTGCAAACCCATACCTCTTCAAGGAAGGCCCGGTCGTATCTCTGTTTGCCTTCCTCTTCGAAGGCCTGCCCGACGCGGGAGCCACTCTCTCTGGAGATGTCCACGGGGCAGCACGATGCGCCAAACGCATCCCCTTATGAGCACATGATGGTGCGGTGAGTGAGGAAGAATGGGAAAACCCTCTCGGGAAAAGTGTCTCTTGATTACTTACATGAGAAGGAGGGAGAAGACCGAGGTAATCGGCGATGATGGGTACATCTGTGCCGTCATAGCTCGTCTGATAGAAAACTCCATCTTTGAGCTCCATGAATATGTCCGGATCTTCCTCATATCCGGGGTCAAGATCCTGATTGTGATTCTCCGGCTCAGGGGCAGGGTCATGGATCCCCTTGACAGCCTTTTGCCATTCCTATCATGAATGAATAAGATACCACCCTTCAAAAATAATTCAGAGAGAGGAGTCGAATAGTGGAGTTAGAGCTTACCTAGCTAGGAGAATTGTACATGGAAAATCCGTCTTGATTTTGGAGACGGGTAAACTCATCCTGCTCCCCTTTATACAGTTCGACCAATATTTTGGCTAGAGCGGCGGGAGTCTTCGGGCCCTTCCGACCGCCGCGGGTGGCGTCATCCTCCCCATTGTAATGCCACATGGGTAGCCATCTATATTGGAGTGGTTGGACCCCCCGCGTTATGGAGACCGCCATTACCTCGACTATTGACAATCCGGACTGAGCGAGCATCTTAATCTTACCCAGCAGCAGACTGATCTCTGCGCTATCCTCTTCCTCGAGGCTCTGAGGATCCAGCTATGGTGTTCCTTCAACGGAATACTTGAATATTCGGGGAGGCCCATCCGGACTGGGTCGGGAAGAGCAACATCATCAATATAAAACCATTCAGAGGTCCGCTCTTCGGAAGCTTTCTTCGGTGTGCCGGATAGGTATCCGATCTCAGCAATGCGCCATATTTCGGCCCCGCCTACTTCAAATGTCGATCCCTTGTGGTTGCGTGGGAGAAGACAAAACAACCTTCTCCACAGATCAAAATGGGCCTCACAACCCAGGAATAGTTCGCATAAAGCGACATAACCCGCAATATGCAGGATGGAGGCTGGGGTAAAATTGTGTAGCTGGAGGCCATAATACTCCAGAAGCCCTCAGAGGAATGGGTGAATTGGAAATCCCACTCCCCTCAGCAAATAGGGAACGAAGCACACTCGTTACCCCGCAGATGGATTGGGGAAATCTTCCGCCTGGGTTTTGCCATTGAAGGAAGCCAACCCTGCTCAAACAGGGATCAGATCCACAGGGGCGAGAAATCCGTGCGTTTGCAACTTTGCTAATTGGCTATGGGACACAGAGCACCTCTCCCACTCGCCTTTCTCTGGGTTGGAACAGGAGGAGGAGCTGGGAATGCTAGCCATGTTGGAATGGTCTTTCCTGGCAATCTCTGAGGATTTTCTCCGCGTGGTGCTGAACGGATCTGAGACCCAATCTCTTTAAATATACGGTCTTTCTTGCATGGCTGGGGTGTTATTTGCAAAAATACCCTGACCGTCCGCATTCGCCCGACACGTGGAAGCTGAAGTTATCGATGCACAAAAGCCGAGGGGTGCAGCATTGAATTGAAAGCCGAATACATTACTTGGAAGACATCGGAGGAGGAACCCGCCTTGCAATGCCGAAGACAATCTACGTGCCGAACACCTCGTCATTGAAGCCTAGTTCGGGGGCTACTGAGGGAGTCCTGGATTAAGGGGTCCTCGGGCGTCCGGCCTGTTGGCCATGTGCCGGACTAATGGGCTGTGAAGATACGAAGACCGAAGACTGCACCCGTGTCCAAACAGGACTCTCCTTGGCATGAAAGGCAAGCTTGGCGACCAAATATGTAGATTCCTTTCTTTGTAACCGACCTTGTGTAACCCTAGATCCTCCCAGTGTCTATATAAACCGGAGGACTTAGTCCGGAGGACAGACATTATCATAACCATACAAGCTAGGCCTCTAGGGTTTAGCCATTACGATCTCGTGGTAGATCAACTCTTGTAATACTCATATTCATCAAGATCAATCAAGCAGGACGTAGGGTATTACCTCCATAGAGAGGGATGAACCTGGGTAAAACATTGTGTCCCCTATCAACTGTTACCATCGACCTTAGACGCACAGTTCGGGACCCCCTACCCGAGATCCGCTGGTTTTGACACCGACAACTGGCTCACCATACAGCTCCGTAATTTGTTCATGACACGATCAATTGACCAGTCAAACAGTCCACATTCAGCAGCGCACATTACCATAGGGCCCACCCGTCAACGCGTATATGAAGGACATAAATGGTAATATATTAGTGGTCGGTGGGGATTCGAAGTCGTGAGACCTCTGGTGGCAGTCGCCGGCGGTGGGGGCGCGGTGATTGGGCGGTAGCATGGGGATCGTAGGAGAAAAAGCTCGACGCGGGGGGGGGGGGGCTAGAGGGATGGCCGGGGCGGCGGCGGACCAGCGGTGGGGAGTGGTTTCGGGGCGGGGGGGGGGGAGGGCATGGCCGCGCAGGCCGGCCGCGGGCGGCGACGGCCGTCGGTTCGGCCGGCGGTGGTTGGTGGCTCAGGGGGTGGAGGTTGAAGATAAACTACAGGCCCTTGATTTCGTATCCAACGGCTGGAAAATCTACTGACCAGAGATGAAAAAGTCAGTCGACTGACGTGTAGCCTCACCCCGCACGTACACATTGACGCACGTAACACTCGCACGAACACACACACGCATGCAGGCGTGCAACACTGACACGTACACATAACAAACACACGCACGCATGCAGGCATGCAACACTGACATGTACACATGCACTCACGAACACACGCACGTACGCACACATGCATGCAACACTGAAACGTACACATGCATGCACGCAACACTCGCACGCCTGCATGCACACCGCACACGATGCAAGACACACGCTAAACCTATATGTGCATGTACCCTTTGTTAAGGACATGGATTGTTACGTGTATTAATCACTGTGATAAGCAGAACATTGATGTTTGCAGCGGTCTTTATGAATCACAACGTATCAAACGGGCTATCAAAGTATATATGAAATTTTTAAAATTCTCTTACATTATATAGTAGGCTTATCTAGATGAAATAGATGACGTCACACTCAATTAACAATCATCGGTTTATGAAATGCCCACTTCTGACCGCCCTGGCCCACCAAAAGTTCATCTGCCGTTCCCTGCCTATGTGGGGTCACTTACATGCAGGCCATGTACCCAAAGAGCCCACATGTCAGTGGAAGAGCTGCGCGGTGTCGTACGTCAGAGTCGAGGGCATCACTCGATGCACGCCCGGCTGAACACGCCTCCTTGAGTTATTCAAACGCCTCTATGAAACCCGTGTGGAAGCCGAGAAACCCACTCTGGACACACGTCCGTTCATGACTGGGCCGGCATTAAATGCAACGCTGGCCGAGCTCCTCCCATCCGCCGTCTATTTAATCTCCTATTTAAATAACGCAAAACGCCGGCCAAGAATCGCACCCCTCCGCCGCTCCCCTATCTCCTCCTTCACCATTTTGTCCACTCTTACAATGGCTTACGAAGAGTAGTTATCCCGCATCTAAGACGGCTTGGTGGCCCACCGAGCCCGCCGGATACGAGCTATGCAGCTCGCTGATCCACCTCCCTCCCCTTGCCCAACGGAGCCAGTTTCCGCCCCAAGCCGGCGCGCGGTTCAGCGACTCGCCGCTCCAGGCCAGCTCGACGAGGAGCGCACACAGGCGGCGTCGCTGTCGTCCACGCCACTGCCTCGTACCACGCCTCGCATGTCTTCTACCACGTCTCTCGTTTCTATGGCCGAGACTCCCATGCCGGCGGCCGCGCCATGCAAGCAGAGACAGAAGCCGGGTGCGCGGAGAGCGACGAGTCGATGGCCAACTCCTCCGCGTCCGCCGCCATCATCAAGGAGAAGTAGAACACGGGAGGCCGCCGCCGCTTGGGTCCCATGAAGGCCACCGCGGAGGTGACGCCGGCGTACACAGGAGGTGTCTTGCTGGATACTTTTGTTGCGAGGACCTTCGTCGACCCCGCATGGGCTCCACGGAAGCTGAGAAGCCCCCTTCCACCATCATCTTGGGCATCAGCCAACCATATCAGCTGGGCAATGGGGAAGCGAGCTGTCCTTTGCGCTGAAGCATATACCTCTGGGGCTCCCGACAGTCTGGTAATCGTGCTGCCGGACAAGAGGAACACAAATGGATCGATGAGCGACCATTTAGGCCAGGTATTATATACCTGTGCTGTCTAGAACTAGCACCGCTTAGTTGATTTGAATGTAATGAAATCCGTTATTGTTGACACACGAACACATCACGTGTACCCTCGACGCCGGGGGTGATGCACCGCAGCTCATGTCGAAGGAGACCCGACCGACAACACGATACGCAAGACAGTCGACGGGCGCTTTTGCAGACCCGAAAACCCCACACCCCCGGGAGGGACCCCGTCAGGGAGTGCAGCAGCTATGGGCTGCCCTAGGTCGATTCGCTCGCCCCTAGAGCCTCGGGATTCGCAGCTCTCAAACACGAAGAACAGCGAAGAACGAGATAGAAAACGGTGGAGAGATAAAACATAGATGAAAAAGTAGTATATTGATTTGTTCGATTGTGTGTTGTTCAATCGGCCGTCACCCCCAACATATATAAGAGGCGGCTGGACTTCCCGTACAAGTAAAGGATTCATCTAGGATTTCCTTACAAGAAAAATTACATCAATTCACGTCCTAGAGTCCTAATTCTATTCCAACTCGGATTCAGTCCGAATCTGGCCCAAACTCTGTCTTCCTTCTTGCGCGGGCCGCCGGGCTTGCATATGATCTCCGATCGAGATGGACCAAATATCAAGCTTGTGCGCCTCGACGATACGAACAACTCTCATGTTGATCACTTTTTCAAATAAGGCCATCTTGAATACTTTTCGAGGTCATCTTTATCTTCTAGTCGGACTCGGTCTTGCAGTAGACTGGATTATCCGAGTCTCGTAGTGAATTTGTAGGCTATATATTATCTCTGATGATGATGACTCCAAAATCAAAGTTTACCGTCTTGATGATATGCACAACTTCTGTATTGAACACTTCTTCATCCAAGGTCATTTTGATAAACTTTCGAGCACATGTTCAATTTCATTCGGACTTGAGCTCATCCACGCAGATATTAGATACTTTCACTCGGATCGTCCGATTGGACTTTTTCACTCGGAAGACAATCTTTCACTCGGATGACTATATTTCCACTCGGAAGGCACTATCTTATTCACTCGGATGACTATATTTCCACTCGGAAGGCACTATCTTATTCAATCGACAAGTTTTCATCCCGATGGTAATCTTTTCACTCGGAATATTTTCACCTGGACGACAATTTCACTCGGATGATCATATTTTCACTCGGATGACTATATTTCCACTTGGATAATAATAAGTTCATCCGTCAGCAAACTTTCACTCAACCGTAAAATTTCACTCGACCGTGAACTTTCACTCGACCGTAAACTTTCACTCAGATGGTAAACTTTTCACTCGGATTTCCGACTGAAAACATAGCCCGATCTTGATTTGTCTCTCCAGGCCTTATATGATCTCGGATTGAGACGAGTTATATATGAAAATCGATCGGCTCGACGAGACGAAACATTTCCATGTTGAATGTTTTTCGATTCAAGGCCTTATTGATGGCCGAATTACTCGCGCAACCTATCAGACAAGTGTCTGGCACCTCGCGCCATATTTCCGTTGAGGTTCAGTCCGCAGTATATTGCCTCTGACTTTTGCATATGAACTCGGATTGAGATGATTTATATATCAAAATCGATTGCCTCGATGAGACGAAGACAATTCCTTAAGAGTGCTCCTTCATCCGAGGTCATCTTGAAGACGTGATTGGCAAAAAACCACTCAGAACATTGAAATATGCCACTCGGAGTATAGTTTCGGTCCGTAAGATAAAGTCGAACGAATATAACCGAAACATCAAAGTGGTTCCACTCGGTGACGTGAATATTTTTATGCTGAAAACTCATTCACTCGAGACCATCTTCATTGCAATCTGTATCTTGCCAAAATCAGGTGTCAACACATGCCCCCTGTTTTTCGGCAAAGCTTGCACGCCGAAAAATAATATGCATAGTGTTTGTTCTAAGGACGATATCAACACTCCATAGGCCATTTATTTTTCTCAGGTCGATAATTATGTATCGGCCATGTTTGTGCTAAGGGTGATAATCGTATATCGGCCATTTCCCACTTAGGCTTCTTGCCACACACTCGGGTGGTACTTCTTCAAATATTTGCCATTGAGAGCTCGAGGTAACAATGCCCCTTGTATTGATTCCACCAAATATGAATTTCCAGGAACAACTCTTGCAATTCTAAAAGGACCTTCCCAACTTGGAGACCACTTCCCGAATTTTCTATCTCTTGAACCAATCGGCAGAATCACTTTCCAAACGAGATCACCAACTTGAAAATTCTTCAACTTGACTTTCTTATTGTAAGCCCTTGCCACCCTCAACTTATCTCTCTCTATGGCATTCAAAGCAGCCAAACATTTATCAGCAACCTCATCAATGTTGTCCATCATCAAGTTATAGAAGTATATTGCCGATAAATCATTTTGTTTGGATATTCTCAAAGCATTCAAATTTACTTCCACCGGTAAAACAGCCTCCTGACCATATACTAGCTCATATGGATTCACTTTCGTAGCACCATGCCTTGAGATTCTATGTGCCCATAATGCCTCAGACAACAAGTCATGCCATCTCCTTGGATTATCCTCAATCTTCTTCTTGATGAGCTTGATTAAAATTTTATTGCTAGACTCAGCTTGTCCATTAGCTTGGGCATAATATGGAGAGGAATTGAGCAACTTTATGTTATAAGATTCGGCAAACTCTCTGACTTGGTGTGACATGAAAGATGAACCTTGATCTGTAGTTAACGTTTGAGGAATACCGAATCTATGAATAATGTGCTCGGTTATGAATTGAATTACCTGCGTATGCGTCATGTTCTTGAGAGGTACTGCTTCAGACCATTTAGTGAAATAATCAGTTTCCACCAATACGAACCGATGCCCTTTTGAGGAAGACGGATGGATTTGTCCAATGAAATCTAAACCCCAACCTCTGAAAGGCCACGGTTTGATAATAGGATGTAACATAGCAGCAGGAGCCAATTGAATATCACCAAACTTTTGACAAGCTTCACACCCCTTATAATATCTGAAGCAATCATTAATCATAGTCGGCCAATAAAACCCAGCACGTCGCAATAACCATTTCATCTTGGGAGCCGACTGGTGAGTGCCACAAATACCTTCATGTACTTCTCCCATAGCAACTCTTGCCTGGTCCTCGTCCAAACACTTTAGAAGAACATCATCGACGGTTCGGCGATAAAGACCATCATCTCTCATTGTATACTTGAAAGCCATACGCCGAACATCCCTGTCCACCCTTTCACTCAGATTGCACAAGTAATCAACAATGGGCTTCCTCCAGTCGGGATTGTCACCTGCACTAGACTTTTTGTTAATGGCCGAATCAGTGGGTTCAGGTTCGGCCTCTCCCATATTGGCAAGACAAGACATTGGTCTTTGAGAGATATGAAACATGCCATGATCAACATGATATCCGGATGCTTGTTGTGCCAATTCATTTGCTTGTCTCTGCGTCCAATAAGCGGCGGCTCAAATAAGTGATGGCATGCTCTTTTCCTTCTGTCTCTTGAGTTAGAACAACACCAATAACTCCTTCCTCTACTGCAATGTAAAGTCTGAAGGGTTCCCTATGCTTGGGTGCTCTCATCACTGGAGGAGTGCACAAATAATTCTTGATCATATCAAATGCTTCTTGCTGTTTTGCCCCCCAAGTGAAATCAGCATCATTCTTTAACCGAAAGATAGGAGTAAATGCATCAACTTTCCCTGATAGATTAGCTATGAACCTTATCAAATAATTGACCTTGCCAAGGAACTTTTGCATATCTCTCTTGCATGTTGGAGCCTCCACCTTCTGTATAGCCTCTATCTTTTTGGGATCAATCTCTATGTCATCTTCATGAATAATGAAACCCAAAAACTTGCCAGCTAACACGCCGAAAGCACACTTCAAAGGATTCATTTTCAATCCATACCTTTTCATTCTTTCAAAAGCTAAACGCAAATCGGCCAAGTGAGATTCAAAAGCATCCGATTTGACAACGATATCATCAATATAAACTTCAAGTATGACACCGAGTAAATCATGAAAAATCAAATTCATAGCCCTTTGATACGTGGCGCCAGCATTTTTTAATCCGAATGTCATCACTGTCCACTCGAATAAACCAAGGAAACCAGGACATCGGAAAGCCGTTTTGTACATGTCCTCTTCGGCCATAAAAATTTGATTGTATCCGGCATTACCATCTAGAAAGCTAATAACCTTATGTCCAGAAGCATCATTAATAAGCATATTGGCTATTGGCATAGGATACTCATCTTTGGGTGTAGCCCTATTCAAATCTCTGAAATCAATGCACACCCTCAACTTGCCAGATCCTTTCTTCTCTACCGGGACAATGTTAGAAATCCACTCGGCATACCTGCAAGGTCAAATGAAATTAGCTTCAAGCAGTCGACCGATCTCTTCCTTGATCCGGTTATATGTTTTCGGATTAAATTTTCTGGCCGACTGTTTATAAGGTCTAAAACTGGCCTTTATAGGCAACCGATGTTCCACTAGCTCTCGGCTTAACCCTGGCATCTCATGATATTCCCATGCAAAGCAACAAACATATTCTTTCAATAGCTCGATTAACTTAGCCTTACAATCGGCTTTCAAATTTTTGTTTATAAATGTCGGTCGAGTGACTGAACCATCTCCAATATCTACCTCTTCTAACGGATCGGCTGATGTAAAACCTTGTCCAAGTTTATCCATGTCATCCAACTCCTCTATAGACTCATACATATCGTTCTCATTGGACCGATACTTTACAAGACATTTTTGTAACCACTCGGAATTAGGATCCATTTAAACATATCATACCTTGGAGCCGATTGCATTCACTCGGCTTTAAAGAGACAAGCACAAAACCATTCTTGGTTGCGCTGAGAAAATCAAATTCTGACAAGTAACGTCCCATCAAGCAAGTAGCATTGGGATGTTGCCAATCCACCGATGCATCGGCCAAAGCAACACAGGCCGAGTTATCCGCGTGAATAACTTCCACTTCATCATCAACCCACTGAATCAAAAACTGGTGCATAGTGGATGGCACGCACTAGTTTGCATGAACCCAATCGCGGCCTAGTATGACGTTGTAGTTACCTTGCACCTCAGCGACAAAGAATGCAGTAGCCAAAGTTTTGCTTCTGACTGTAAGCTCCACATACATCACACCTTTGGCTTCAGTTTTCTCTTTGCCTTCAAATCCATTGAGCACCATATTGGTCTTGATCAATTCTTCATCAGGCAAACCCAATCTCTTGAAGACCGAATAGGGCATAAGATTTACCACAGCACCACCATCAACAAGCATCCGAGTGAGCGGTGACCCATTGATATGACCTCTGAGATATAATGGTTTAAGATGCGTTACTGGTTCTTTTGGCTTCTCGAATATTGCGTTTTTAGGGCCAAAATCCAGCTGAGCCACCTCCCCTTCTTCATCTACAGCACGAAACTCAACAGGTAAGTAGTACACCATATTGATATCCATACCTTCATGAACCGGCATAGACTCATAGTCCAACATATCAGCCTCCTCCTCGAGTGCATCCACCGATTCTGAAATTTGTCCGAGTGAAGGATAAGTAAGAAGTGTCGTAGACGATGTCATATCTATTGCATCGTCCTCCTTTGGTGATGTAGGTATTGCCGTGATAGATGTAGAAGCTGATGTATCTTGTATTTGTTTAGGCCTCCACACTTGTTTTGGTGGAACCATGGGTCAGGTGTCATTGAACAACTTATCCCTTTGTTTCTCGGCCTCCTGTTCTGCCATCTCTCGACTCCTTAACCTCTGTAGTTTCCTCTTTTGTGTCTTTGTTAGCCCTGGAGGACACCACTTCGGCTGAGTGTATTTAGGATCTCTCGTCTTTACCTGGCTGGTGCTTGCCTCATGGTCATTAGCCGAGTGCTTTGGCGCGATAGCATGTATCGGCTCAGTCGGATTGCTATGCACAATTGGCTGCTGTATGGCGAATGTTTCGGTGCCCAAGATAAGTGAGTCGACATCCATTTTCTCCTTGCCTTTTCCCGACTCAACTGCTGCAACACTTGGTGATTTAACACGCCATTCTTTTCGACTTTCCGGATGCATGAAATTTCCACTCAGGCGCACCTTTTTACTCTAATGGAATCCACTCGGATGGATATCACTCGGATGGAATTCAGTCGGATGGAATCTACACATTTTTCACTCGGATAGCTTCCACCTGGGTGCATTCTTACACTCGGATAATTTCCATCCGGTCGCATGTTTTGACCAGCCGACCGATAGTTACCGATGTTCAGTCGACCTTTATATGAATAGTCAAGTCGATCCCAAACAGATTGCGTATGCTCTTCTGGAAATGGCACCCTTGGTCCAATCGGTTTCATATACTGACTGAACATATCAGCTGATGGTGACCTTGGTCGCTTCAGATGAGTCGGGCGATTAAAGCTAGAACTGGCCGACTGGTTGGTGTACTTGGACAACAACATATCAAAAGTTGGCTTGATCCGCTTGCGCTGTACTTTAACTTCATTCCTTTTCCACTTGCCAATTTCTGGACTCTTGGGCTTGACAAATCTCACACGAGCATTTTCTTGCACTTGCAGTTGCCCCCCGAGTGTAGGATTCTTGATGGTGATTTTGATCACTTCCATGCCATCGGGTTGCTTACCAAGCACAACCTGTCTCCCCAAGACCTTGTTGTCCTCCTTGTCTTTCCTGGGCTCACCAACAATGACATTAGCTTTATTAGCAGATTCGGCTACCTCCGGCCGAATGAGTAGCTTCTTCCCCTCCAAATCCATGTTATTCATTGGAAAAGATTGTTTATCAACTTGCATCTCAAAAAATTTCAATCGTCCGTCATTAATGGCCGATTGTATCTGTCGTCGAAAAACATTGCAATCGTTAGTAGCATGAGAAAAAGAATTATGATACTTGCAATAAGCACGCCGTTTTAGCTCTTCAAACGGCGGTAAAGTATGAGATATTCTAATAATCTTAGCCTACACCAAAGCATAAAATATTCTATCACACTTAGCAATGTTAAAAGTAAACTTCATCTCTTCATCACGATTCTTATGAATGGGTTTCAGATCATTGCAAGTAAAGGGTTTGGCCTTAGATGGCCAAACAAATTCAGTAGCAAAAACATCACCCTCATTGTCCGAGTGATCACTATCATATTCCACCATATTCATCTTTGGACGATCGGCTTTGTATCTATGCACTTCTTTGAGATCTTTGCTTCGGATTTTGTAGGATCGAAAGTATGTCTAGAGGGGGGTGATTAGACTACTTGACCAAATAAAAACTTAACCTTTTCCCAATTTTAGTTCTTGGCAGATTTTAGCTATTTTAGGACAAGTCAAGCAATCATCACACAATTCAAGCAAGCATGCAAAGAGTATATTGGCAGCGGAAAGTAAAGCATGGAACTTGCAAGAATGTAAAGGGAAGGGTTTGGAGAATTCAAACGCAATTGGAGACACGGATGTTTTTCCCGTGGTTCGGATAGGAAGTGCTATCCTACATCCACGTTGATGGAGACTTCAACCCACAAAGGGTAACGGTTGCGAGAGTCCACAGAGGGCTCCACCCACAAAGGGTAACGGTTGCGCGAGTCCACACAGGGCTCCACCCACGAAGGGTCCACGAAGAAGCAACCACCCACAAAGGGTCCACGAAGAAGCAACCTTGTCTATCCCACCATGGCCATCGCCCACACAGGACTTGCCTCACTAGCGGTAGATCTTCACGAAGTAGGCGATCTCCTTGCCCTTACAAACTCCTTGGTTCAACTCCACAATCTTGTCGGAGGCTCCCAAGTGACACCTAGCCAACCTAGGAGACACCACTCTCCAAGAAGTAACAAATGGTGTGTAGGTAATGAACTCCTTGCTCTTGTGCTTCAAATGATAGTCTCCCCAACACTCAACTCTCTCTCATAGGATTTGGATTTTGTGGAAAGAAGATTTGAGTGGAAAGCAACTTGGAGAGGCTAGAGATCAAGATTCATATGGTAGGAATGGAATATCTTGGTCTCAACACATGAGTAGGTGGTTCTCTCTTAGAACATATGAGTTGGAATGGTGTATGTGTTCTGATGGCTCTCTCTTCGAATGAAGAGGAGGTGGAGGGGTATATATAGCCTCCACACAAAATCCAACCGTTACACACAGTTTTCCAATCTCGGTGGGACCGAATCAACAAACTCGGTCGGACCGAAAATGTAAACCTAGTGACCGTTAGAAATTTTCGGTGGGACTGACATGCAACTCGGTAGGACCGATATGGTTAGGGTTTGGGCATAACGTAATCTCGGTGAGACCGATTACACAAACTCGGTGAGACCGAATTTGGTAATTAGCTAACCAGAGAGTTGGTCAGGCAAACTCGGTGGTACCGATTTGCTCTTTCGGTGAGACCGAAAAGTTACAAAGGGGAAACACTGAATTTACATTGCAATCTCGGTGGGACCGATTCGCTCTTTCGGTGAGACCGAAAAGTTACGAAAGGGAAACAGAGAGTTTGCAATCCCATCTCGGTGAGACCGAGATCCCTATCCGTAGAACCGAATTGCTAGGTTTGGCAGTGGCTTATGACAAGTGAAACTCGGTGGCGCCGGATAGGAAGAATCGGTAGGACCGAGTTTGGCTTAGGTTTAGGTCATATGTGGATATGGGAAAGTAGTTGAGGGTTTTGGAGCATATCACTAAGCACATGAAGCAAGAGGCTCATTAAGCAACACCTCATCCCTCCTTGATAGTATTGGCTTTTCCTAAAGACTCAATGTGATCTTGGATCACTAAAATATAAAATGAAGAGTCTTGAGCTTTTGAGCTTGAGCTAATCCTTTGTCCTTAGCATTTTGAGGGTTCCACTTTCACATCCATGCCATGCCAATCATTGAGCTTTGCTGAAATAATCATCTTGGAATAGCATTAGCTCAATGAGCTATATGTTGTTATGAATTACCAAAACCACCTAGGGATAGTTGCACTTTCAGCTTTCCTGAGCCAAAGCCCTTTGTAAGACTTGGTTGATATTTAAGAACTCATAACCTTCTAGCTTTTCTCTAATGGGAGTTCTCAAACCACTCAGCACTAGGTCTGCCAAGTCTCTCTCGGTTATCACCAAACTAAAACACCGGTTTTTTGTTTCTCTGAATCTCTTGACGTAATCGGAGACCGATTCATCATGCTTCTGTTTAACCGATGTTAGATGTGATAACTTGAGTTCATTGTCGCCGCTATAAAAGTGATCATGAAATTTCTGCTCTAGCTGTGACCAAACCCGAATGGAACCATGTGGTAAAGAAGAAAACTATGAAAATGCAGTACCAGTTAAAGATAAAGGAAACAAACGCACTTTCAACTCATTTAGTGAGCCTGCTTCACCTAGTTGTGCTAAGTATTGACTAACATGCTCCCATGTGGCTTTTGTGCCCTCTCCATTGAACTTAACAAAATCTGGAATCTTATATCCCGGAGGGCACTGGATGGCATCAAAGTACTCGGGGTATGGCTTTTGGTAAATCCGATTCTGAGGTAACTCAACTCCAAAATTCTCTCTAAGCATCTTAGCCATATCCTCTCTAAGATTAGCTAGACCATCATCTGCAGTGGACGATGAAGCTTGTGGCAGTGACATAGGAAGAGTATGGTTACTAGCTGTAGGTAGGAATTGTGGCATGTATGTCGACCCATAATTTGGTAGTGGTCGAGTGGTTGTAGCTGTAGGTAGAGTTTGGTTCGGCGTTGCCACCGAACCTGTCATGATCATAATAGGATTAATGGGTGTAGCCACAATCTGATTTGTTTGGGTAGGATAATAAGTCATCGGCACGGGAGGCGCCGATGCAATAGGTAAAGCCAGATTAGGGTTTTGCACACTAGCAACTACACCATTATTACCACTAGACGATTGAGATATATTCTTCTGAGCATTAGTATTTTCTATAAAAGTTTGATAGACTAGATTGTTACCATCAGCAATACGACTTTCAATCTCAGCCCACTGCTCAGGAGAAAAGGCAGTACTTATAGAAGGCTTAACCTGTTCAGTTTGAAGAGGAGGGAACTTGATTTCTTCAATTGGCGTGATGTTGCCTTGGCGATCTTTCTTGAATTTTGCAAGGAACTCCTGCAGGTCCTTCTCCTCGCGCGCCTTCTTGTACTCCTCATAGACTTGGCGATGATCGACCGATATCTCATCAAGACTGGGCTTAATGATGTTATCGGCGTTTACCTCAGATGGCTTGGGAAGATCGGACATGGTGGATGATGACGATTGATCTTCGTTCCCCAGCGGAGTCGCCAAAAAGTGTGTTGACACATGAACACGACACGTGTACCCTCGACGCCGGGGGTGATGCACTGCAGCTCACGTCGAAGGAGACCCAAACGACAGCGCGATACGCAAGACAGTCGACGGGCGCTTTTGCAGACCCGAAAACCCCACACCCCCGGGAGGGACCCCGTCAGGTAGTGCAGCGGCTATGGGCTGCCCTGGGTCGATTCGCTCGCCCCTAGAGCCTCGGGATTCGCAGCTCTCAAACACGAAGAACAGCGAAGAACGAGATAGAAAAACGGTGGAGAGATAAAACGTAGATGAAAAAGTAGTATATTGATTTGTTCGATTGTGTGTTGTTCAATCGGCCGTCACCCCCAACATATATAAGAGGCGGCTGGACTTCCCGTACAAGTAAAGGATTCATCTAGGCTTTCCTTACAAGAAAAATTACATCAATTCACGTCCTAGAGTCCTAATTCTATTCCAACTCGGATTCAGTCCGAATCTGGCCCAAACTCTGTCTTCCTTCTTGCGCGGGCCGCCGGGCTTGCATATGATCTCCGATCGAGATGGCCCAAATATCAAGCTTGTGCGCCTCGACGATACGAACAACTCTCATGTTGATCACTTTTTCAAATAAGGCCATCTTGAATACTTTTCGAGGTCATCTTTATCTTCTAGTCGGACTCGGTCTTGCAGTAGACTGGATTATCCGAGTCTCGTAGTGAATTTGTAGGCTATATATTATCTCTGATGATGATGACTCCAAAATCAAAGTTTACCGTCTTGATGATATGCACAACTTCTGTATTGAACACTTCTTCATCCAAGGTCATTTTGATAAAATTTCAAGCACATGTTCAATTTCACTCGGACTTGAGCTCATCCACTCGAATATTAGATACTGTCACTCGGATCGTCCAATTGGACTTTTTCACTCGGAAGACAATCTTTCACTCGGATGACTATATTTCCACTTGGATGACTATATTTCCACTCGGAAGGCACTATCTTATTCACTCGGATGACTATATTTCCACTCGGAAGGCACTATCTTATTCAATCGGCAAGTTTTCATCTCGATGGTAATCTTTTCACTCAGAATATTTTCACCTGGACGACAATTTCACTCGGATGATCATATTTTCACTCGGATGACTATATTTCCACTTGGATAATAATAAGTTCATCCGGTCAGCAAACTTTCACTCGACCGTAAAATTTCACTCGACCGTAAACTTTCACTCGACCGTAAACTTTCATTCAGATGGTAAACTTTTCACTCGGATTTCCGACTGAAAACATAGCCCGATCTTGATTTGTCTCTCCAGGCCTCATATGATCTCGGATTGAGACGAATTATATATGAAAATCGATCGGCTCGACGAGACGAAACTTTTCCATGTTGAAGGTTTTTCGATTCAAGGCCTTATTGATGGCGGAATTACTCGCGCAACCTATCAGACAAGTGTCTGGCACCTCGCGCCATATTTCCGTTGAGGTTCAGTCTGCAGTATATTGCCTCTAACTTTTGCATATGAACTCGGATTGAGATGATTTATATATCAAAATCGATTGCCTCGACGAGACGAAGACAATTCCTTAAGAGTGCTCCTTCATCCAAGGTCATCTTGAAGACGCGATTGGCAAAAAACCACTCGGAACATTGAAATATGCCACTCGGAGTATAGTTTCGGTCCGTAAGATAAAGTCGAACGAATATAACCGAAACATCAAAGTGGTTCCACTCGGTGACGTGAATATTTTTATGCTGAAAACTCATTCACTCGAGACCATCTTCATTGCAATCTGTATCTTACCAAAATCAGGTGTCAACAGTTATGTTTGTATGAAAATACGGTATTTTATATGAATTCCATCATTGTTTATGAGAAATATCGCTTTGTTTGCATGAATTTCGTCCGGTTGGTTGAGTTGCTATCAGAATGTGTGCGGCTACGGTTGGATGGCGTAATATGCGGGTCGCCGTTGGTCTGCGGCCGGCTCGGGCGGCGTGGTGGGACAAAAAAGCATAGCTTGTGCGAGCTCATCTCCAACGTGCGCGCTGGAGGATGCATGAGCACCCGAGCTATTCCTCGTTCATCGGTCACAAAGGCACCAGTGGACAAAAGGGTCGCCAATATTTTGGCTACCCCGGGAAAAATCCAAATAGCCCCTCCCAGCAGATTCAAATCCCTCGTTCGTCGTGAAATTTTGCCATGTGTTGTTTTTATGGACTAGCAAGATGCCCGTGCATTGCATGGAACATCAAGATGCATTTTTTGCAAAACACCTGTTGTGATTGACCCATGTAGGAGTAATCCCATGTGTAAAAACTAATGATATCTCGAGAATTTTATCAGAAAAATGGTATCTCGAGAATTTCATTGAAAAAACGATATCTTGAGAAAGATAAGAGATAAGGTGAGGAGGAGTGGGGCGTGGTGGTGACTGGTGGTCTGACTGGGCGAAGGCATGGGGCAGGACGGTGCATTATGTCTAGGTTTGTATCTCTCTCACACACCCACGTAGGGGCAGGACATGCACGAAGAGAAGAGGTGCACGCACGGAGCACGTACTCCCGTCTCTTTCCCGGCCACACCCCCGCGGGTACACGGTGGAGCTCATTTCTGTACGAAAAGGAAGCCCAAGTGGTAATTTGACACGTGTACTGGTTGTCCACTTGATGGAGGATCGTCTACCACGGGTGAACAAACAAATTGCGACTTGACACGTCATATGGGGCCTACCTTAGAGGCAAGGTTCTGTACACTCGAGATGCTCTGTACGTAAGTATTACTTTTGATGTGTCCCGTCAACTCGCAGAATGAGGGGAATCTTGCTTACTACATCGTCTCCCCCGCCCACGGGCGTGGTGGCTCGCAGGACAAGGTGAAGCTTGCTTACTATGCCTATGCCCGCTCCCTCGCCCATGCGCGCAGTGGCTCGCAGGACGAGGAGAAATTTTTACTACTCCCTCCGTTTACTCCTCGTCCCTACCTTGGTTAGAGAGATTATCATATTGTTTGGAATATATGTCTTTTAGTAGTAATCCCTCCTTTCTAGTTTATGGCTCAATTTCCTTGGAGTAGTATATAGGAGTAGTACTACTACAGCAATTTCCTTGGAGTCTGTGGTGCAGCAAGCTACCCTAGGCTATGTTACTACTCCCTCCTTGCCAGTTTATGGCTCAATTTCAAAATCTCTCCAACCAAGGTAGACGGTGAGTGGTGGAATTAATTTCGTAGTTTGCACAAGCAATGTATGCTCGTTTTCTCAAGAAGTTGTGTTTACCGAGGCATTAATTATGAATGCATGCATGGCCACTAAATTTCCATGAACTTCTACATGCATTGGTGAGTTTTCTCTTGACAATGCTTGCATCGACTGATTTAACGCACCTCGAAATCCAACATGTGATGGTACTACTACTACTAGTAGAATTGAGACTTATAAAACGGAAAAACGAATTTTTTTAGACGAGCCCTATAAACCGGAAAGGAGGGAGTAGTAAGTAGTATACTACCTCCATAGTGGGTACGTACTCCATAAAATCAGATTTTCCCAAAAGTAAGTCGCTCAACCTTTATTTGCTTGTTTCCCTTCCTGCCTCGTTGCCTCAAACAAACTATTCCAAACTCCCCTGCCTGCTGCGCGGGAAAAGACCTGCCCTCGCCTTTTTTTAGTTTGGGTTTGTATCGATGGATCGCGCGAAGTAGCAAAAACCAAGCCGTTTCTTGTACTCCTCCGTCGACGCTCGCTTTCATGAATTATGTACTTCCTCTCACTGACATGTGGGACATATAGCAACCGGGTCGACATGTCATGCACCAAATAACAGTGCAGAACAGCAGGGGGACGCACCCCAGTCACACCGCCCGAGTAGTAGTAATGAGCAATGAGACATCAAATCACAATGCCGCAGCTTCCCAGGCGAACGAAGCAGCCATTATTTCACACTTCGCTTCACCATCATCTCCTTCAAGAAAATCACGTAGTATTGCTTCTGCCATTGTTCTGCCTCAAGAGGGACACGCACATCGCCTTGGTACATCATGACACGTGGGACCGCATGACAGGCCATGCTCCCTCGCCCGTCGCTCGGTAAAATCACCTCATTTTTAATAATTCCTCCGTATCGGTTTATAGGGCATGCACGTCGTTCTAGGTTGAGAATTTAACTGGCTATATATGTGATGAACAATATATGTTTAGAAACTACATCTGCTTAAGAATCGAATGATATACTTTTTGTGACATAGTAATCCATATTTAGTTAGTCAAATGGATGATCGAGAACTACGTGCGCGCCCTATAAACCAAGACGGAGAGGGTAGTATAGTATGTATCTTTTCTCTACTCCTATAAAAGACTCAGTTGGTGATGATGGTGTGTCTGCCATCCGTCGTTTCTGACCATCAGATCTGCATCTAACGACTATGATGTGAGTCGTGGCATTTTTTCAACACGACCCCACTCCTCTGCTCCAATTTGCCGAAACCCCTTAGTATCTTGAAACCAACCACATCTCTCCCCCACCTCATCAAAACAGCCACAAGGAATATATTTTGAGTGAAACCTAATACGAGTATATTTTTAGTGATATATACACCAAACTATAGTGTTTTTCTTACAAGTTTGTGAACATGTATTACTCTATTTTGGATTCGTTGCAACGCACGGGCACATTGCTAGTTAGATCAATATAGTCGGGATACACCAAGGAGCAAAACCAAGTGGTAGGTTGCTCCTGTCGTGTTGGCGTAACAACTGAGGGCTCATTCGGTTTGGAGGAAATCAGAACATAGGAATTAGGAGTAGTATAGGAATTTGATAGGATGGCACTTGCCATCCTAAGGAATTAACTTGCCTCAGTCCTACGCGCAAAATGAGCTTTGAGTGGATGTGTCGTTTCCTCCAAAAACACAGGAAATGAGTAGTATTCCTACGAAATTGCTATACACATTTCCTATAAACTGAATGCATATATAGGAAATTTTCCTCCGAAATGCTTGTTCCTATGTTATTCCTACGAAAATCCTCCAAACCGAATGAGGCCTCAAGCAGGGTTAGTCCGCACACGGAATGGTGACACACTTAACAGGACCCCTTTGGCCGACATGTGGCTCATCCATCGTCTTGTTCCACATGCGATGCACCAAATTACAGTTCGGAGCAGCGGTTGGACTTGGAGGCACCCCAGTCGTAGCGCCGCAGTAGTAGTAAATGAGCGATGAGGGGTCAAATCACAAAGCCCCACCTTTCCCGCATTAAGCTGGACGGACGAAGCAACCATCATTTCACTCTAAGGCGCAAGAGCATAAAGAAAAGAGAAAATCAATGATGCGTGCGACGGTAGGGTTTGTAGGAGTACTACGGCGTGCGGGGCCATGTCGTAGTAAACGGGAGAGGGATTGATTTCGAGTCGACGCCTTAATATGTGTGGGCCTCTTGGTTTTATGGGAACGAGACAACATTTTGGGTTCGTGGACCAGTGGAGATATACATACAAAAAATTGTGGACGTAGGTTCGATCGAACGGCAATGATGCATGGGCCCTGCATTTTGATATACCTGCGGCCGCGTGAAATTTGCTACTCTACCTAAAACTAGTAAGGTACACATGCATTGAATGCATGAGATTTGGAAACCAAATTATGAACAAATACACACTATAGCATGTAAAGCTTTGAGTCATATATGCATGATGTAGATGTTCGTTTAGTTCTTATAGTTAATCTCATTCAAAATCAATTAGTTTTATAAAAAGGTTAAGATTCATTGGATTGTGCATTGTAAAGCATACAGTCAAAAACAAATAATGGCAATTCATTTAGAAAAAAAAGTTTGGGCAATTATGATACGGAAGATTCTAGAACAAAGGAGAATTCTTGTGTTTTGGGAAAGCATGCACGACCCACATCTCTTATTGGTTGATATGTCACGAAACAAGAAACGAGGAGGGAGTTAATGTACTGTGCCAAAGCATTTTGGGAATATTTGGTTTTTGGAAGATGACTTAGACTACCCATAGTGGGAGTAACATAGGTAGTAACATCACACATATTTAGATAAAATAGATGATGTGGCAGACAATAAATGAAGAAAGAGAGGAAAGTGATAACATAGCTAGTTACTAGTAGTATGAGTAACATCACACATATCAAGGCAAGATGAGTCTATAGCCTAATAAATGAAGTGTTGCATGTTACCACAGATATGTTACTCCCCACTATAGAGGTAGTAACATAGACTAGTAACATATGCATGTTACTAGTCTATGTTACTACCCATTGTGGCTAGTCTTACACACCTAGATGGAGGGAGTACAAAGAGAAAAAATGAATTGCAGTTAAAAGAATGACATTTCTAACAAAAATGTGAATGTGAACTACATATGTGTGCACGTGACCAGCACATACATTGTCAATGCAAAATTTAATGCAAGAAATAACTTATGAGTAACGTGCATGAATTGATGATGTGGTTCTTGCATCCATAGAGTAGAAAAAACAATGTGATTTATGACTTGCATGCATGACATGTTCTTGTGCCATAGTTGCATGTCTAGGAAAAAAGCTACTAGTGGGTTGTACTAGCTATTTAGGAATAGAAGATGTATACATGGAAGTTGTAGGGAAAGAGATGACATGTATCTCAATTCCCATGAGTAGGGATTGGAAAAGAGATGTCATTTGGTTCACATCATAGGAACTTTTCTATTGAATCTAGAGATGACATGTATCTCAATTCCTACGAGGGATTAGAAAAGAGATGTCATTTGGTTCACATCATAGGAACTTTTCTATTGAATATATGCTAATGTTTATTTTCCTTTGAAATTATGGGAGTATAGGAATCCATTCATATTAATCAAGTGGCTCTAAAGCTATAAAAATGATATCAAGTTTATGTCCTTTAAAATGTGGAGTATATGAATCTATTCCTTTGAACCAATTGGCTCTAAAGGAATAAAATCCAATAAAAATCATATCATATAGAGTTCCTATGATATTCCTCCACACAAAAGGATGGTTGAAATTGTTGCAGGTGATACGACGGTCTTTCTTTGTAGACTCCCTCATCTTTATAGTTACCTCTCGAAGATGAATGAAATGATATATACTGGGTATTCAATATGTGCATTTTGGTACATGAAAACTCGGTAAAAGTTTGCGATGTTCAAATTTTCAATAAAGCTATATGCACTGCATTTTGGAACAGGGGGGAGCATACGGCAGTTGCAAACACTCATGTGGAAGATTTGTGTGTAGGAGGAGTGGCTGCTCTGTTAAATGACATGGCAAATCTGACACTGTCGGATGCCGATCTAACGGTTCTTATGGCGTTTGTTAGGAAACGGCTTGTGGCGAACATTTATCAGATAATGATTTACAGACACATGCATTGCATTGATACGTGCCCCCCTCTCTCACGCACACACGCACCCTCACGAGTCATGACTCTCCCAAGTCCTCCCGCACCCACCGTCTATCTGCAGGTAGACGTCACACACATATGTGCTCTTCACACCCTACCCTCAGAACTTCTAATAAACAAAAGACGTCGCACACCTTTTATTTTAGCTCACACATCACACACTTATACTATTACTCTTCTGGCAAACATTCTTTTGGCATAGTATATTGTACTCTCACGAAAAGAAGCGGTGCACGTACGCACTAGTTCTCTCACACTCACTCACGGGTACACGTAGGAGCACATTTTTTTTGAAGTTGGTACAACAAAATCACTCCACTATTTATATAAGCAGGAGCCTTAGCGCTTGCTTTACTAGGTTCCTCTCTTTCACTCTCTCATGCTCTCTAGATCTAAGCAAGACATAGGTGGCCACACTCTCTCTTTGCTCATGGCTGGTCACAAATCCAGCCGGACCACCTCGACCGGGGCAGGGGTGTAGGTGCATCGTTCACGCTGTCGTCGGTGGCGAGCGAGGAGATGAACGGCTACCCGCGCGTCCCGATCAGCGGCCATGCCGTTCTCTCCGAGAGAGCGCCGGCTCGGGAGGGCCTATGACCCCTTCTTCCTCCCTACGGTATTGTGGCGAAGATGCAGCCTCCCGACACCGTCTTTGCCACATGCCGACGACCCTCAGGTATATATTCCTTCGAAACTTGCCTTGCTCTACTATCCCAGCTCCCCACATGGCTGCGTGTGGATCTTTTTCTACTTCCGTTGGCTGGTCCAAAGCCACCTAGACTTTTACTATTATTAGAGGTAAAGGTAGTTCATACTGTCGAATCTAAGAGTTGGTTCAAACAGGGAAGAAAGTGGGAAATCTGTAGCATGAATCTAGGACTTGGTTCTAAGAGGAAACAGGGGAAAGTGGTAGATACTGGCTACCCAACCGGTCTATTGGTTGAAAAGGCAAAGAAAGCATGGTGGATGGCGAAGGGTGGGGGGAAGTGGACCCGTCTCTTAGTTGAAAAAGGAAAGAAAGTGAGGGGTGTTGGGGGACAACGCAAATGAGAATGAGCAGGTCTAGATTTCCTGTGCTCACATAGGAAAATGTCGCCGAGGAGATAAAAAATGGGACAAATGCAGACATGCTGCCTGAGTGTTTGCCGCTCTCGGCAACCACATCTGCCTCACCACTTTATGCCCCTACTGTCCCTACACCCATATCGTTACCATTAATGTAAAATCACATGAAGTAGTAAGCAATGCCACCTAATGTCACTATAAGTAATGGTCTAGTGCCGTCGACAAATTGAAGCAATGCCACCACCATTTTATGATGTGCTTCCGCCTTGCTTTATTTCCCATGAATTGTGTTGTTGCAGTTACACTTAAATCTTACACCGCTAACATTGCTTCATCCCAGTGGAACTGCACAAATTTGATTGCACATTTACTAACCATGTGCTACTCTCGTGACAGTAATACTAATGCTATTGTTCTGTATGTTAATTTAGTGGCAGTCTTGATGTGATGTGATGCTACTTACTTAAGGGCACTTTTATACGGTCAGTCTAGTGCCAATTATAACACAATAGATGATATTGTTAATCATATGCCACTGCAAATATCTATCACTATTTAAATAACCTTATTTGTATTTGCGCAAACAGGGATGTCTATCTCCATATCGTTTCTATCTGCGCAATCAAAAGTACACACCTCAGTTTTAGTACAACTGCACAAAATGAGATGGCTATTCCTAGCTGTCATTCTCTAACCACCAGTGTTCCAGGTATTCCTATATTGGTTCTAACTAGGTAGAATGACCAACGCAATCTAAAAGAAGTTGATTCATACGTTTTACTTCCTGATTGCAGTGTAGGGACAAGCGAAAACAACTGCATCATAGTCCGGAATGCACTTTCTTCCAGTTCATCCATGGACCAAGGACTAGCTGGCACGGCTGCACGAAGGATTTTGGGACAGGTGTGCGGACAAGAGGCATTGTGGTCTGCTTATTTCTGCAAATAGAGGTGCTTAAATTTAGTGTAATGCACAAGAATTTCAGCTGGTCAGTACACTACATGGTTCAGTTCAGCATTCCAGAGTGAACTCCAGGAAAAACCAGGGTGAACTCTAGGAAATTTAAGCCTGTCTAGGGAGGCCCTTTGCTCAGAGAATCCTTGCTTGATTTTTCCTGATTTGTAAACCTTCTCACAACTTTGTCTTTTGTTGTGAACTAGTTATATGTTTGTTATGTTCTATGAATCATTGAGATGTATAAAATTGCTTAACTTATGCTTTTCAAGTTTTTTATGAAGCCGAGTTTAATGTGAGTGTTCCACATGAACGCTGGACTAGCATGTGAACATTTGGAATTTACATTGTGGCCTCAGTTAACTGCATGAACCACTGTAATAAGATACGTAGTTGCTTATATGTCATACAGTAGATTATTGATCGTTACCTGGTCGATAGCCTATTGTTGAAGCGAGCTGAGCCAATGTGCCGTGTTTTGCACAACTTCTTACAAGTGGGGTAGCACCAACAGTGTTTACAAGTACTTATTTATACGTCGGTGCACATTTCTCGAACGAGTACTCTATTTCATTAAGCACACACTGCTCGTATGATAAACCGTGACAACTTACGTCTTACCATGCCATATTCATGAAAAAACTATTGAGGACGCATGTGTTTCGGCAACAATTATGATGGTTCTCACATGATTCACAGGCACACAAAAGTAGCAGCAGTTCCCATAGACGGATTCAAATAGAGTACTAGCCCAAAGGGCTCGATAATAGGCAAGGTTTGGATAAGTAGACACAATCCAAACTAGTATTAAACACTAGCTGGGGCAACTATTTCATGCTTCGATCTAATTTGGGCTCGACACAAGATGGACCTTGCCATGAACATCATCGAGGACGTCCGGCAGCAGCTCAATCCTGTGAACCTTCATGAAGATAACCTTGTGGCCTTGCCACTCATAAACTTCTTTGTGGAGGCATGCCACGTCATCTTCCTGCATAAGCTTGACAAGAATAGTATGCCTCACAAATGAGGGAGTAGCTTTGAACTTCTTGTGCTTCAGTACACTCTAGACAACATGCTTGACAACAGTGAGGCTGGAATACAACTCGACATCGGTATAAGCGCAAATGGCTTCCAGGATCCAACAACCTAAGAACTCTGTTTTCCCAGTGCGTATGTTCAGGTCATCCACCTCATAGCGAGTGACATGTACAACCACACAATCCTTGTCTACATCAGGGCTCTAATTGAAATAGAAACAAATTCTAAATTACTTTCCAGTATAAGAAACACAAGTTATATAAAAACCTATGTATAGCATGGCATCGAAGCTAATAAAGTTTTGCATTGTTCATCACCACATACTTCGATGAAAAACCACAATCGAGATCGGCAAAGAAGAAAATCACCTTGGGCAGCTCAGCGGGGGGACACATCCTTGAAGGGGGAAAATTGCTCCTGCAGTGTCACGGGGGTTGTAACCTCAAACGGGGCGTTGACCATCTCAATAGTGGCGATGAGCGTATCTGGGGTCGGCTCGTTTGCTGCCTCCATCTTCTTGGAGCTCTCTGTCTCGTGGGGATCAGCCTCCCGCGTCTGCTCCAATATCTGAAGATCTTTGCTTGGTTCTCCTTGGTCCATCATGAAACTAACGAATACTAGGAGACCACTAAAAGGAAAACACAATCGCAATGACAATGAAGCAAAAAAGGGAGTGAGGATCAGTTACTGCTTTGTAAAAGTTCCTTTTTTCTCTGAACGAAAATATACCAATATCACGGATCCACTTACCTTCCCTTCGTTGAGAGAGAAGAACAGTGGCAGATGTGAGTGTTGGTTTTTGTTGAAGATGGTGAGGGAGAAGGGGATTCAACGAAGAGTGAAATGATGGTTGCTTTGTCCGTCAAACTTAGACTGCTGGGAGGTGGGTTTTCTGATACGACGACTCGTTACTGCCGTGCTACGACCAAGGTGACTCTCCGCCTGCATACTGCCTTCTAATTTGGTGGATGGCATTTGGGCCCATGCGTGGCATGGACCGCATGTCGGTGAACATAAGTAAAATGGCATTCAGTAGAGGGAGACATTTCGATGACCTAGGAGGAGCCCGAAGCGGTAGTGTATCCACTGTACTAGTAGTAATTGTTTTTATGGTAGCTGTAGAGTGTCTCCACTGTACTAGTAGTAATTGTTTCTCTGGGCCCAAAACAAAACAGCCCATCCACCCTAGTAAATAATAAAATCAATTCAAAAACCCATATATTTACTTAATGAGAGGCGCTACCCACACCCAGCACACCGCCCCCAAAAAACATGGGTGCTCTTCTTCCTCCTCACTCCCACCCACCTCACGTCAGCTCGCTCCACTCGTACCCTCAAATTCCTCACCTCACACCTACAGAAAACCCCAGCTCCCCTTCTTCATCACTACTACAAAAAAACCCAGCTCCCCTTCTTCTTCACTCGAACTACAACTAGGCTCGTCATTCGTTACTTTGCTCAAATCCATGAGTGCAACACGACGCCCTCGAGGAAAATGGAGTCGGCTGACCACAGTGCCAAGAAGATGAGGCTCCCGCCAGTGGTGATGCCTATTGTAGATCCCGAACCCAGCAACGTGGGGAGAAGCGGCGACCCCGCCCCCACCGGATCCCAGGAACCCGTAGAATCTCGGGTGGACCGAATCAGCGATCTCCCGGACGCCGTCCTTGGGGAGATCATCTCGCTTCTCCCCACCAAGGATTGCTGCCACACCCAAGTCCTCTCAATTTGATGGCACCCTCTACGGCATATCGTGCCCCTTAATCTCGACTGTCGTCAGCTATCTCTCTTCAATGACTTTGAAATCCCCAAAACAATCATCTCCTCCCACCAGGGCTTCGTTCAAAGCCTCTGCATCCCGTCATGCTACCTGAGCAAGCATACCATGCCCTGCACGTTGGACGCCTGGCTGAAATCCTCTGAATTCACAGAACTACAGCTGCTTGAGTTTACTATTCCCTGGAAATCACCTACCAGATACCGAACACCATCTACCTGTGCCCTCAGCACCGATGTCCATCTCGCAGTTTTCCTCCTCTCTCCACACCACCACCTTTCTGATGTGCGACCTACCAGACAATCTGACTAAACCTTCGACTCCCATTTCTCAAGAAACTTTCACTTGCGCGGGTGCGTATATCGGAGGCCTCATTGCACAACATCATCCACTCTAGTTGCCCTGCCTTGGAGTGCTTGGTGCTTATTTTCATAGTTAGAATCGGTTGTCTCCAAATAAAGTCACCTAACCTTGTAAGAATTGGAATTTCTCTTGACGGAATGCAACTCATCATCCAAGATGACCCTTCACTTCAAAGGTCGATCCTTGATTCTAGTTATTCATTGTCGCAAATAGCCTATCAATGGTGCTGGATTCTGTCAAGATCTTATATATCCAAATGAATAGTTTTGATCTGAACAAGATTATTGGCTTGCTGCAATGCTTTCCATGTCTGGAGAAGTTGTATATAAAGGTGATAATTGCACGCACATTGGAAGCCCGCATATAGTGTACTAGAATTAACCGTTCAGCTGTTGATCTCTCCACACTCTTTTTTTAGACCTTAACTGTTTTCAATCTTCATGTCTATTTAGGCAACAAGACGGGGTAAGAAAGTTATAAACAATCGGTGGATTCATAAGCACCGGGATTTTCTCACTTCTCATGACATTCGATTGAAGACAATAACGCTAGAACGATATGTAGCCAACCATGCAAACACTAGATTTGTCACATTCTTCCTGCTGAATGCGAGGTTACTATTGTCCATCAGGCTTAAGTTTATCGGCGGCATGGTTTTGACGAATGGGTATGTCGAAGAGCAAAAAAAGGAGTTTTAGGTGGGTAAAAGAGCTTCTGAACATGCCGAGCTTCTATTTACAACATATTGTGGTCATAATCCAGTAAATTTTACGACCCGAGATGTTCATTCTATGGACCTGACAGTTCCATTTGACTGTGACTGCCGAAAACAGTGCTGGAGTTAGATGTTGTTGCCATTTTCAACCTGGGTTTTGTCTAAACCTGATGAACGATTAACCCTCATGCTTTTGTACAGTTTGTAAGCTAGAGTTAGATGTTCTTGCCCTTTTCAACTCGGCTATGACTATCATATTTTGTTTGAAACAAGGCAAATGGCTTGCCCTTCGTTTAATTTAGAGTGAAATATTGTAAAAAATCCCAACCAAGGGAAATAACATCACTCTCACCGGCTGCTTGAGCTCACTGTGCATTACAGAAGCCAAGTATTAGCCCCCACCAGCACCCACAAACTTATTTTGAACTAGCACACCAAATGGGCTGTAAATTTTCATAGGAAAGGCTGCATGACCATGACAGATTTGGATTCTGACATTTGGGACCCACGAGGAAATAGCCTATCCAAGGTGGTGTCGACTTACTAGCTAGTCAACAAAAGATTCTGCCTACCAGCCGTTGGATTGACATCCAATATCTGGCGTGTATCCTCTATCTCTGGTCTTCTTCCTCCAGGCGCCCAAACCAAACCACCCCGTCGGCTCCGCCTGCTCCCGTCTCCCATGGCTGGCTGCGCCTCCGCCGCCCTATCGTACCCTCCAACATTGGTCAGTCCCTCCCTCTATTCCCCCACATGTGATGTTATTCTCTGGTGACGTCATCCCCAACATGCACCTGCACCCGCACCCGAACCAGTCAACCCTCGTACTCCCCTTCCCCTACAACCGGACCAGCACATCTTCCACGGCTCTTGTTCATTCTATCCGATGCCTCGTCGTTGTCCTTGGCCTTGGTTCGCTCGCCGTGCATGGTACGCTGCCCTCTTGCGTTGTCAACGCCGTCAACAACCGAGAGGAACAAGGATATGACTGTACGTGGAGAGGATGAAAGTAAGGACCCACCAGTGCCATGGCAGTACAAAAGCAAGTGCCTCATTATTATAAGCCCAAAAGATGGTTCCTCCTATTGGTTGGACATCTGGGGCTCACGCCATTATCAACATAGTCAATAAATGAGAGAATTACTACACAACGAGTGGCTGACACCAGGGACCCAGCAGGTCACACAATTGTTATTTACTCTTTTTTTAGGAACAAGCAGTCGTTATTTATACTAGTTTTAGTGACGGATCAGGGTAACAACGGGGCTGTGCGGGGGTTTTGGCCCGTCTAGCCAGAGTTTTATTTATGTTTACCACATCATGAGCCCAGTTGTGTTTTTTTCTTGCTGAAAATGGCTAGCCCAATTCTATTTTCTTAGAGAAATACCCAACTGAGGCCTACTTGCTTTATCAGCCCTGCCGGGCTGCAAATATTTCAAGACGAGGAGAGTTTCATTCGGTTTTCCCAGAAATGGGCTGTACATTTTTAAAACACATCAAACTAGGAATTAGTTTCAATTTTTTAATTACAAGTTTTTACATTCCATTGATTTTTATGCATGGACAATTATTTGGATTTTATACTTCTGGGACCCACCAGCAATGGTTCATCCCTCTACTCATCCCCATCGTGACTGCTGGGACCCACCAGCTACACCTTCGCATGAATGGAAGTAAGTGACAGTCAGGACCCACCTGTTCGAAGCGTATGTAGCATTGTCATTCTGGTCGCAAACATGTACGTACATACGATCGGTCTGTCTGCAGGCTGCAGCAATGAACCGTGGCCGTGTAAGGAAGGGCATGGGTCATAGTAGAGGCGCGCACGTGTCGTATGTCAGGACCCGGTTCCAAGTCACATCGATCTAGCCGGTAACACCTCATATCACTTTGCGGCCTCACACACGGTATCCCACGGGTGTCGCCTTACCATGGCCGGGACCATTTGCGCCTTTTGGCTCACATATATGATAGTGTCGCTAGTATCCATATGACAAAGAACCCGGGCCGACATGGCTAGTCGTGAACCCAAAGCGGCACAGACCTATGGAGACAGGCATACATGAATCACATCGAACATGTCGGTCATCAGCGAGTGATTCCAGGCTGTAGCACTGGGCTAACAGGACTCTGGGGAACCTGGCTGTAGCAGGCTAGACAGGACTCCGGAAGTCACCGCGTGACATTTCCCCGAAGGGACAGACATAGGAACGAAGTGAAACACATGCCGGCCAGTCAAGTGTCCTGAACAGTAGTGCTGGGCTAGCAGGACTCCGGTGAACCGGGCTGTAGCGGACTACTATGGCTCGAGGAACACTAGACTACATTTCCCCATAAGAAAGGCTGCCAAGGATAAACAACTAGATTGT
This sequence comes from Triticum aestivum, assembly GCF_018294505.1. Taxonomy (NCBI): domain Eukaryota; kingdom Viridiplantae; phylum Streptophyta; class Magnoliopsida; order Poales; family Poaceae; genus Triticum; species Triticum aestivum. The sequence goes on along the minus strand of NC_057794.1, from coordinate 156,364,883 downwards.
CGGATCCCACTCATACCAAGCATTTCAATCATACACACAATATGCCCGATATGAGTACATACAACATGGCATCACAACAAAACTCTACAACTCAAGTACTTTATTTAAAGGCTCCAGAGAGCCATACATAACATGTTCATATAGATAGGGTCACATGACCCGACACTCAAGTCATACACTCATACAAGCACATGCGGAAGCAACTAGTCTGAATACAGACTCTAGAAAGAAAGAAGGCTTCTCGAAGCCTGTCTATCTACATAGGGCCCTCCATGGCCAGGATCACCACCTGGGTGGCTAGTCACTCGTCGACGTCAAGGTCTACGTAGAACCCATCGAAGGGGGCGGTGTTGTCGTCTGAAAACAGTAATTAAGCAAACATGAGTACAAAGGTACTCAGCAAGTCTTACATCAGAACCTACTATACATGCTTATTCTCAAGAAGGTGGTGGGGTTAATGCAGCAAGCCAGCTTTGACTCTTGGCTAAGCTATCCTACGGAACTTCACCAGTAAAAATAGTTTCCGCACACGAGTCCACTAATCACCAACACAATACTCCACCGGGGATCCTCCCTCGTCATCCTACGAGAGGGCCATCCTCGGTACTCACACTTATCTTGAGTCTTTTAGTAGTATCCATTAACTTGTCTATGAACTGTATAGGCAACCAAGTAGTCCTTTACCGCGGACGCGGCTATTCGAATAGTTTTATACCCTGCAGGGGTGTACTTCTTCATACACGCTTTCACCACTTACCGCCGCTTACACGACATGTACTCGGCAACCTTCAAGCGGAAGCCCAGCGAGGGTGTCGACCACGGCCTACCTAAACACTTAAGTCTCTAGTCCAGGTTTATCGCCTATCCAGGTTCCATCCGCAGGGAGTCCGGCCGAGGTTTCCACATACGGCCCCGAACGATGTGAACAGGGTCCCGAGACGCCTAACGGGCGCCCGGCATACCCGGCCACGGTGTATCTACCGCAACATAGCCCACCCCTAGGGTCAGCGCTACGCACGGCCGCCAACACATAACCTACAAACACCAGAAACTATTTGCAACTCCTGGACAGAGTACTAAGGTGATTAAGAAGCCGAGAGGGTCCATTGGTTTCGGGCCCAATGTACGGTAGTAACTGCATCTTAAATCACACATACAGATCTCAGTTCTTAGGGACGGCCTCAATGAAACAACCCACCATGTACTCCTACATGGCCTCTCATCGATACCTTTACCAAAACATGTTCAACATATCCCTCACATTACCGACATAAGCATTTCACTCTAGCCCATCACCCAGATGAACCAGACCTGACACAACTCTAAGCATAGCAGGCATAGCAAGGTAGGAATCACATACATGGCTCAATCAACTCCTACACATGCTAGTGGGTTTCATCTAGTTACTGTGGCAATGACAGGTCATGCAGAGGATAAGGGTTCAACTACCGTAGCACACAGCAGTTTGAATCGCGTTGTCTTAATGCAGTAAACAAGAGCAGAAGCGAGAACATGGGTTTGTATCGGAATGATCAATGGTTGCTTGCCTGATGGAGTGGTAGTGGGATACTGCCCTTCGGTTGGATACTCGTGAATATCCTCGGAGGAAGAACCTACCACGAAGAACACATCGGAAACACAATCAACACATGACGATATGCAACAATATGATGCATGCAATGACATGGCAATATGAATGTGTCTTGGCCTAATGCAAGTTATAATAGAAAGGAATGAACTCATTTGAATCAAAGATTCAAATATTAGCTCATTAAGCATGGCCTTAATAGTGCATTTCCTTATTCTGCTTAAACAGCAAGGTAAACTTGTTTTGTCATGCATGAAACCATTACAGATGGATAGGTTGAATTTTTCTAATCATTTTTCATATATAAATCTTTGCATCTGGAGCTATGGTTGATTTTCTATGATTTTTAGAAGTTTTAAACATTTTCTGGAATTTCTTGAATAAAAATAAATCCAGTAAATCAATTACTGCGTCAGCAATGCGTCAGGGTGACGTCAGTGGTCAACGGGGACGTCCAGGTCAAACTTGACTGGTGGGTCCCGCGTGTCAGTAGTTAATTAAGCTAATTATCTTTAATTAAAACTAATCTGATTTAGTTAACAGAGGGGGCCCACTTGTCATTGACTCAGGGAAGTCAACTGGGCCCACCCAGTCCACGTTAGTGGTCAAACCCACCGGTCAACAGGGCTAATCCCACCGGCGTTGAGTCGCTGGTGAGGCCGAGACGGCGGAGGGCTTCGGAAAACGCCCTCAGGCGACCAAAATGACGGCGGAGAAGTGTTATGCGTAGCTGGGGCTCGTGCGCATCTAGTGGGGAAAGTGGTTGGACACGGGGACGGCAGAAACGACGCCGGCGAGCTCGACAGCGGCGGCCGGAGTTCGGCCAACGGCGGGTTAGGCGATGCAGGGCGCTAGGGAAGGCGCTGGTGTGTGCTACGTGCTCCTGGTGAGGTGTGGAGCACGATGGTGTGCCCGGCTTCAAGCCACTATGGCTCTGGCCACGACGGCGACGAGGCACGGCACCGGCGAGCTTCGGCCATGGTGGAAGATGGAGCTAGGGGACGGAAACGGAGGGGGCGAGCACGGGGAAAGAATCAGGAGCTCACAGCGGAGTCGGGGAGGGGGTCAGCGAGCTCGGGGAGGTCCTGGCGACGGCGAATCGACCGGAGAAGGCTCGGGTGCCCGAGGTTGAAGACGAGGGCGAAGGCCGCGTTGTAGGGCCTCCGACGATGCGTGGCTCGGTGGGGAGGATGAGGGAGTCGAGGCGAAGCTAATGAGCTCGTCGGAGAGGCGAGGGGATGGCTGTGGTGGCAAATACGGCGATCGGCAGCGAGGGACGCGCTCCGCCATCGCGGGAGAGGATGAGGGAGATGAGGGGGAGAGTGAGCGAGGATGAGAGGGGGACGTGGGGGTCGCGTGGCACCTCTAGGCGTCTCCCGAGCGTCGGCAGAAGCAGGAGGTGGCCGGCGCGTGGCCGGCGCGCGGCGAGCATGCGCCCCTGCCTCCTGGTGCGAGGTAGGGGGTGACTGGCGCTGGCCAGTCGGCTGGGCCGAGCCAGGTAAGGCCCAGGTGGCTTCCTTCTCTTTTTTTTCTGTTTTCTATTTAACTGCAACTGTTTAGCTTTATTAAAAATACTAAAACATTTCCAAAAATCCTGAAAATAAATGTAAGCTCTGTTTAGAATATTTCCAACAGGAAACATTTATTCCCAGAATTATTTGAGCATTTAAATTATTTTATAGCATTTAAATGCCCAAATTCAAATACTTATGATTTAATTCAATGACCTTCTGTTGACCTAGAAAATTGTGCACCAATTTTGCCAGAGGTTCTAACCTAAGACAAAGAGGGTGAACTTTTTAGAAGGGCATTTCAGGTTCATTGAAAATAATTTTAGTAAACCCTAGTTGTTTCCAGGGGGTGGGTGTTGGGGGTTTTGTCATCCCCATTTCAAATTTAAGAGAAAATAGACATGATGCACATTCTAATGCTTGAACTAGCTAGGGTGTGACAACTCACCCCCACTCAAAAGAATCTCGTCCCGAGATTTAGGATCCTCCGGGAAGAAGGTGGGGTACTCAAGTCGAAGACGATCCTCCCTTTCCCAAGTGGCTTCTTTCTCGGAATGGTGTGACCATTGAACCTTGAGAAACTTGATATTCTGACGTCGAGTGGTACGCTCGGCTTGATCAAGGATACGAACGGGATATTCCCGGTAGGAGAGGTTATCTTGTAGATCAAGCGTTTCGTGGTCCACTCCACGGATAGGATCCGCGAAGCAACGCCTGAGTTGTGAAACGTGGAAGACATCGTGAACTCTGGAAAGATGCGGAGGTAGTTCCAATTGGTAAGCAACTTCTCCTCGTTTGGCAAGAATGCGAAAGGGTCCAATGTAACGAGGAGCCAATTTGCCTTTGATACCGAAACGATGGGTTCCCTTTAATGGAGTAACCCGAAGGTAAGCCTTCTCGTCGACTTCATAAGTCATAGGCTTATGTTTACGATCATATTGACTCTTTTGACGAGATTGGGCTGTTTTCAATTTCTCACGAATAACGCGAACCTGCTCTTCTGCTTCCTGAATCATATCCGGGCCAAAGAGTTGTCTTTCCCCGGTTTCTGACCAGTTAAGAGGCGTTCGACATTTTCGTCCATAGAGAACTTCAAAAGGAGCCTTGCCTAAGCTGGCTTGATAACTATTGTTATAAGCAAACTCCGCGAATGGAAGGCATTTCTCCCAACTCATTCCGAACGAGATGACAGAAGCTCGGAGCATATCTTCCAGAATTTGATTGACTCGCTCTACTTGACCACTTGATTGAGGATGGAAGGCAGTGCTAAAGGAGAGACGAGTTCCCATAGCATTTTGGAAACTTTCCCAAAATCGAGAGGTGAAGATACTCCCACGGTCTGAGTTAATTTCCAATGGAACACCATGAAGAGACACTATTCGGGAGATGTATAATTCGGCTAGCTGGCTAGCGGTGATACTCTCACGAACAGGTAGAAAGTGGGCTACTTTGGAAAGACGGTCGATCACGACGAAAATGGCATTATTCCCTCCCTTGGTCCTGGCAAACCCAGTGATGAAGTCCATACTGATTTTATCCCATTTCCATTTGGGAATAGCCAAAGGTTGAAGGGTTCCAGCAGGCCGTTGATGCTCTGCTTTAACACGACGACAAATGTCGCAATTAGCAATATATTGAGTGATTTCTCTCTTCATCCTAGTCCACCAAAACCTCTGGCGTAGGTCTTGATACATTTTAGTACTACCGGGATGAATGGTGAGAGGGGATTCATGAGCTTCCTTAAGGATCAGCCGCCTCAGGTTTCGTGCCTTTGGAACCACTAGGCGATTCCCAAAGTATAAGACACCTTGATCATCAATGGAGAAACAATTCGCGACTCCTCTCTTAATGTTTCTCTTAATACGGGAGATTCCCGGATCTACCTTCTGTGCCTTGATGATCTGATCCGTAAGGGTAGGTTTCGCCACCAGGGTGGATAGGAATCCTTGAGGAACAATGTGAAGATTTAGCTTACGAAATTCCTCATGGAGAAATGGTTGACTTTGTTGTAACATCAGGTTGTTACAATAGGACTTACGGCTTAGCGCATCAGCCATGACATTGGCTTTGCCCGGGGTGTAAGTTATTCCTAAGTCGTAATCCGAGATCAACTCAACCCAACGTCTTTGCCTGAGATTCAAATCTGGTTGGGTGAAGATATATTTCAAACTTTGGTGATCGGTGAAGATCTCGCAACGATTACCGAGAAGGTAATGTCGCCAAGTTTTAAGTGCATGGACTACAGCTGCAAGCTCTAGATCATGTGTGGGATAATTTTCCTCATGTGGGTGTAATTGCCGTGAAGCATAGGCAATTACCTGACGATCTTGCATGAGTATGCAACCTAGTCCTTGTCGCGAGGCGTCGCAATAGATAATAAAGTCCTTGGAGAAATCTGGTGGTACCAGTACGGGAGCAGATGTCAGGCGTCTTTTCAGTTCCTGAAAACTGAACTCGCACTGTGGAGTCCACTCGAACTTTTTATCTTTCTTGAGGAGTTCAGTTAGAGGTTTAGCAACCTTGGAGAAATTCTCGACGAAGCGGCGGCAATAGCTCGCTAAGCCAAGGAAGCTCCGAACTTGCTTAACCGTCTCAGGTGGAGTCCAATCAAGGACGGCTTGAACTCGCTCGGGATTGACAGCAATACCCTTGCCAGAGATTACATGGCCTAGATAGGTCACTTCTGGCAACCAAAATTCACACTTGGAGAATTTGGCATAAAGGCGATGCTCTCGAAGTTTCATCAATACCAGCCTTAGATGTTCGGCATGTTCCTCTTCATTCTTGGAGTAGATGAGTATGTCATCGAGGTATACTACGACAAATTTGTCCAAGTACTCCATGAAAACTGAGTTCATTAACCGGGAGAAGGTGGCTGGGGCATTGGTTAAACCGAAGGACATCACGGTGTATTCGTATTGGCCATAACGAGTAACAAAGGCCGTTTTGGGAATGTCCCCATTTTTGATTTTGATTTGATGGTAGCCCAACCTCAAATCCATCTTGGAGAAGACTGAGGATCCAGCGAGCTGATCATACAGATCGTTAATCCTGGGAAGTGGGTATTTGTTCTTGATGGTGACCAGGTTGACAGGGCGGTAGTCTACAACCATTCGATCCGTTCCATCCTTCTTCTTGACGAAGAGGACGGGACAAGCCCAAGGAGAGGAACTAGGACGGATGAAACCCTTTTTCAAGGACTCATCGAGTTGGTTCTTAAGCTCGGCTAGTTCTAAGGGTGCCATCTTGTAGGGTCTTCTAGAAATTGGAACGGTTCCTGGAACAAGGTCTATCACAAACTTGACATTCCTGTCAGGTGGAACACCTGGCAGTTCTTCTGGAAAGACATCCGAAAAATCTCGGACTACCGGAACATCCTCAAGGTCTGGAAGGGGGTTGGCATTTAAGGAGTAAAACTGGCGCTTGGCCACTCGAGTTAAGACATTGACTGTCTTGCCCGATGGGTGAGTAAGTTGAACGGTTCTAGTGGCACAATCGATCTTAGCATAATGAGCTGACATCCAGTCCATACCCAAGATGATGTTTATGTCCGAGGACTTGAGAGCTATTAAGGATGCAAGGAAAACAAGTCTATCGACAAGGATTTCGTTCCCATGGCTTACTCTAGAAGTTTGCCATCTAGAGCCAGGGGTTTGAATTTCCATGGTAGAGGGCATGTCACAGAATGTCGTGTTGTGCAATCGAGCATAGTTCTCGGATATGAATGAATGAGATGCTCCAGTATCGAAAAGAACAGATGCCGGATGGCAGTTAACAAGGAGCGTACCAAGGACGACGTTGGGATCCTCATGAGCCTCCTCGGCTGAAACATAGTTGACATGGCCACGTGCAGTGGTGGCCGGCTTGGCGTAGAATGTTTTTCCCGCGGGCTTACCACGGCCAACGGACTTCCCAGTTTGATTGGGGTTGTTGTTCAGGGGACACTCTCGGCTATAGTGACCCGGCTCTCCACACTTAAAGCATGTCACCACATTGGAGCGTGGAGCAGCATTAGCAGCGGGGCCACCATAGGGCTTGGGCGGTGCGAATTGCTGGTTGGGACGAGGCGCCTCAAAGGATGGCCTCGGAATGAACCTGGGTGGCAGTGCCGTGCTTGGAATCCACACCCGGCGCTTCTGAGCTCCAGAGCCGGATGAAGAGCCAAAGTCACGGGAGTGCTTGCGTGAAGTGTCATAATCAGTCTGGCCTGTCTCAGCACTGATGGCTTTATTGACCAACTTCTGAAAGGAGGTGCACTCGTGCAGACGAAGATCGCGGCGAAGCTCAGGGCTAAGTCCCTTGCGGAACCTTGCCTGCTTCTTAGCGTCAGTAGATACTTCTTCAGGAGCATAGCGTGCCAGATTTCCAAATTCACGACTATAAGCATCCACAGTCAGTCTTCCTTGGGTGAAGTTGCAGAACTCCTCCCTCTTGCGATCCATGAGACCTTCCGGAATGTGATGCTCGCGGAAAGCCTCACTGAACTCAGCCCAAGTAGTAATTTGGCCGACCGGGCGCATAGCTTCGAAGTTTTCCCACCAAAGGCTAGCAGGGCCTTCGAGGTGATAGGCAGCATAGGTAACCTTGTCGGCTTCAGCTACGTTGGCAGAACGTAGCTTGTGAGTGATGCTGCGAAGCCAGTCATCCGCGTCGAGGGGCTCGACGGAATGGTTAAACTTTGGCGGGTACAGCTTGATAAAGTCATTGATTGACACCAGGTCATTTCGCGGGTGGCGGGCAGTGTTCTGCTCAATCCGCTCCAGCAGGCGGTTAGTCTCACGCTTGTTTCTTTCCGCCTCCAGCATCACTTCGGCCAGAGAAGGCGGGTGAGGCAGATTTTCACCCCTAGCTGCACTGGCTTCCCCCTGCTCCGAGGCAGCAGGGTTGCTGCGGGTGTTGACCATCCTAGGAGAAAACAAGTCAATGGTTTAGATAAGGATGGCTCAAACTTAGCAAGGAGTGCAGAATGTAATGGATAACTCGGAATGCAGAGATGTTCATCCGTATGTCATGGTAATATAAAACTGCCATATATATACCAACGGTCATACACATCATACATAGTTTAGTACAAGCCCAGGCTACAGTACAACTATGATGAAAGACGTTACATCTCATCGGAGGCATTCCAAGCTCCTATACATTATTTGTCTACACCTCCGGAATTGATTACACACAAAGTCATATTCCACAAATCACGCAGGACAGTGGAGATACAACTACTACAATACTAGTGGTACTACTACTAACTCAGACAGCTCCGTAGTAGTTCTCATAGAAGTCACCTCCATAGCCTGGAAGTTCAACGTGACCATCCGGGAACAGACGGTCCTGAGGAGCCTGTGGACCATAGAGGCTAGGATGAGGTCTTGGACCAACAAACGGTGGCCTGCGGGGACCACGGGGTGGGGTGATGCCTCCCACATCACGCCAATCCACCATGTCTGGCAGAGCTGATCTCACAGGATACAGATCCCTTGTATCCATACATCCAGCTTGCACCGCAGGTGCAAACCGAGTCAATGTGGCCCAATGATCAGCACGGGTATTGAAAAGCTCCAGCCTCAAGGCCCGATTCTCTCGGTCCTTATCTTCGAGCATCTCGGCAGTGGTACGAGTTAATGAGTCCTCCTGAGTGGAGTCAGCATAGATAGCCTGAAGATACCCTTGCGCTCCCGGAAGTGAAGCTGGCATGTAACGGAAGTCGGTGTTCCGAAGCAGGCCAGTCCGGACTCGCAAGATGGTCATCATGGAATAGGCAGCATCCTGCACAGCCATCTCAACAGTAACCCCGAGTCCATAGGAACAGTGAAGGGGCTCGGTAGATCCAGGATAAGAAGGAAATATCCTGACGGTGCAGAGATATTGGCTTTGATTAAAGTCGCGGAACTGCTCTTCGACGGTGTATTCGGGATACCAACGGTAGCCCGTCTCGATCATTACCCGGACTAACATAGCAGTATGACCGGGCACGTCGAGGCACCGGGTCAGGCGAACCACTTGGTTTTGAACACGGTTGGCCATCTGAAAGCACAACCACAATGTAAAGACATCAGAATTTCTAGGGAAAATCGGACAGCATAACAGCTGTAAATGCTCAGAAAAAGATTTGAGACATCCACAACAGTTCGCAATACCACTCAACAACATCATATCAAGGTTCTGATCCAATTAGCAACATACTAAGAATAGTAGAAACTGAACTGGGACTGGTAACAACAATCCTATAAGCTACTACGGATTAGTAACACGTGAACCTGATAGAAGAAGAGAGCCTAGTCCTTAACCCACGTTGAATGAGAAGAGAATGACTCAGATCAGAGGCATAGGGTAAAGGAGTAAAAGAGCCTTACGTTCCCTCCCACAATCAATTCCCCTACATATAACTAAAGCATTTCTAGACTCGACATCGACCAGTTTGGCTCAACGAACCTACAGGCAGTCCGGCTCTGATGCCAACGCTGTCAGGACCCCGATTCCAAGTCACATCGATCTAGCCGGTAACACCTCATATCACTTTGCGGCCTCACGCACGGTATCCCACGGGTGTCGCCTTACCATGGCCGGGACCGTTTGCGCCTTTTGGCTCACGTATATGATAGTGTCGCTAGTATCCATATGACAGAGAACCCGGGCCGACATGGCTAGTCGTGAACCCAAAGCGGCACAGACCTATGGAGACAGGCATACATGAATCACATCGAACATGTCGGTCATCAGCGAGTGATTCCGGGCTGTAGCACTGGGCTAACAGGACTCCGGGGAACCCGGGCTGTAGCAGGCTAGGCAGGACTCCGGAAGTCACCGCGTGACATTTCCCCGAAGGGACAGACATAGGAACGAAGTGAAACACATGCCGGCCAGTCAAGTGTCCTGAACAGTAGTGCTGGGCTAGCAGGACTCCGGTGAACCGGGCTGTAGCGGACTACTATGGCTCGAGGAACACTAGACTACATTTCCCCATAAGAAAGGCTGCCAAGGATAAACAACTAGATTGTCGGATCCCACTCATACCAAGCATTTCAATCATACACACAATATGCCCGATATGAGTACATACAACATGGCATCACAACAAAACTCTACAACTCAAGTACTTTATTTAAAGGCTCCAGAGAGCCATACATAACATGTTCATACAGATAGGGGTCACATGACCCGACACTCAAGTCATACACTCATACAAGCACATGCGGAAGCAACTAGTCTGAATACAGACTCTAGAAAGAAAGAAGGCTTCTCGAAGCCTGTCTATCTACATAGGGCCCTCCATGGCCAGGATCACCACCTGGGTGGCTAGTCACTCGTCGACGTCAAGGTCTACGTAGAACCCATCGAAGGGGGCGGTGTTGTCGTCTGAAAACAGTAATTAAGCGAACATGAGTACAAAGGTACTCAGCAAGTCTTACATCAGAACCTACTATACATGCTTATTCTCAAGAAGGTGGTGGGGTTAATGCAGCAAGCCAGCTTTGACTCTTGGCTAAGCTATCCTACGGAACTTCACCAGTAAAAATAGTTTCCGCACACGAGTCCACTAATCACCAACACAATACTCCACCGGGGATCCTCCCTCGTCATCCTACGAGAGGGCCATCCTCGGTACTCACACTTATCTTGAGTCTTTTAGTAGTATCCATTAACTTGTCTATGAACTGTATAGGCAACCAAGTAGTCCTTTACCGCGGACGCGGCTATTCGAATAGTTTTATACCCTGCAGGGGTGTACTTCTTCATACACGCTTTCACCACTTACCGCCGCTTACACGACATGTACTCGGCAACCTTCAAGCGGAAGCCCAGCGAGGGTGTCGACCACGGCCTACCTAAACACTTAAGTCTCTAGTCCAGGTTTATCGCCTATCCAGGTTCCATCCGCAGGGAGTCCGGCCGAGGTTTCCACATACGGCCCCGAACGATGTGAACAGGGTCCCGAGACGCCTAACGGGCGCCCGGCATACCCGGCCACGGTGTATCTACCGCAACATAGCCCACCCCTAGGGTCAGCGCTACGCACGGCCGCCAACACATAACCTACAAACACCAGAAACTATTTGCAACTCCTGGACAGAGTACTAAGGTGATTAAGAAGCCGAGAGGGTCCATTGGTTTCGGGCCCAATGTACGGTAGTAACTGCATCTTAAATCACACATACAGATCTCAGTTCTTAGGGACGGCCTCAATGAAACAACCCACCATGTACTCCTACATGGCCTCTCATCGATACCTTTACCAAAACATGTTCAACATATCCCTCACATTACCGACATAAGCATTTCACTCTAGCCCATCACCCAGATGAACCAGACCTGACACAACTCTAAGCATAGCAGGCATAGCAAGGTAGGAATCACATACATGGCTCAATCAACTCCTACACATGCTAGTGGGTTTCATCTAGTTACTGTGGCAATGACAGGTCATGCAGAGGATAAGGGTTCAACTACCGTAGCACACAGCAGTTTGAATCGCGTTGTCTTAATGCAGTAAACAAGAGCAGAAGCGAGAACATGGGTTTGTATCGGAATGATCAATGGTTGCTTGCCTGATGGAGTGGTAGTGGGATACTGCCCTTCGGTTGGATACTCGTGAATATCCTCGGAGGAAGAACCTACCACGAAGAACACATCGGAACACAATCAACACATGACGATATGCAACAATATGATGCATGCTATGACATGGCAATATGAATGTGTCTTGGCCTAATGCAAGTTATAATAGAAAGGAATGAACTCATTTGAATCAAAGATTCAAATATTAGCTCATTAAGCATGGCCTTAATAGTGCATTTCCTTATTCTGCTTAAACAGCAAGGTAAACTTGTTTTGTCATGCATGAAACCATTACAGATGGATAGATTGAATTTTTCTGATCATTTTTCATATATAAATCTTTGCATTTGGAGCTATGGTTGATTTTCTATGATTTTTAGAAGTTTTAAACATTTTCTGGAATTTCCTGAATAAAAATAAATCCAGTAAATCAATTACTGCGTCAGCAATGCGTCAGGGTGACGTCAGTGGTCAACGGGGACGTCCAGGTCAAACCTGACTGGTGGGTCCCGCGTGTCAGTAGTTAATTAAGCTAATTATCTTTAATTAAAACTAATCTGATTTAGTTAACAGAGGGGGCCCACTTGTCATTGACTCAGGGAAGTCAACTGGGCCCACCCAGTCCACGTCAGTGGTCAAACCCACCGGTCAACAGGGCTAATCCCGCCGGCGTTGAGTCGCCGGCGAGGCCGAGACGGCGGAGGGCTTCGGAAAACGCCCTCAGGCGACCAAAACGACGGCGGAGAAGTGCTACGCGTAGCTGGGGCTCGTGCGCATCTAGTGGGGCAAGTGGTTGGACACGGGGACGCCGGAAACGACGCCGGCGAGCTCGACAGCGGCGGCCGGAGTTCGGCCAACGGCGGGTTAGGCGATGCAGGGCGCTAGGGGAGGCGCTGGTGTGTGCTACGTGCTCCTGGTGAGGTGTGGAGCACGGTGGTGTGCCCGGCTTCAAGCCACTGTGGCTCTGGCCACGACGGCGACGAGGCACGGCACCGGCGAGCTTCGGCCGTGGTGGAAGATGGAGCTAGGGGACGGAAACGGAGGGGGCGAGCACGGGGAAAGAAGCAGGAGCTCACAGCGGAGTCGGGGAGGGGGTCAGCGAGCTTGGGGAGGTCCTGGCGACGGTGAATCGACCGGAGAAGGCTCGGGTTCCCGAGGTTGAAAACGAGGGCGAAGGCGGCGTTGCAGGGCCTCCGGCGATGCGTGGCTCGGTGGGGAGGACGAGGGAGTCAAGGCGGAGCTAATGAGCTCGTCGGAGAGGCGAGGGGATGGCTGTGGTGGCAACTACGGCGATCGGCAGCGAGGGACGCGCTCGGCCATCGCGGGAGAGGATGAGGGAGACGAGGGGGAGAGTGAGCGAGGATGAGAGGGGGACGTGGGGGTCGCGTGGCACCTCTAGGCGTCTCCCGGGCGTCGGCAGAAGCAGGAGGTGGCCGGCGCATGGCCGCGCGCGGCGAGCACGCGCCCCTGCCTCCTGGCGCGAGGTAGGGGGTGACTGGCGCTGGCCAGTCGGCTGGGCCGAGCCAGGTAAGGCCCAGGTGGCTTCCTTCTCTTTTTTTGATTTTGTTTCTGTTTTCTATTTAACTGCAACTGTTTAGCTTTATTAAAAATACTAAAACATTTCCAAAAATCCTGAAAATAAATGTAAGCTCTGTTTAGAATATTTCCAACAGGAAACATTTATTCCCAGAATTATTTGAGCATTTAAATTATTTATAGCATTTAAATGCCCAAATTCAAATACTTATGATTTAATTCAATGACCTTCTGTTGACCTAGAAAATTGTGCACCAATTTTGCCAGAGGTTCTAACCTAAGACAAAGAGGGTGAACTTTTTAGAAGGGCATTTCAGGTTCATTGAAAATAATTTTAGTAAACCCTAGTTGTTGCCAGGGGGTGTTGGGGGTTCTGTCATCCCCATTTCTAATTTAAGAGAAAAATAGACATGATGCACATTCTAATGCTTGAACTAGCTAGGGTGTGACATTGTAGTAGAGGCGCACACGTAGCATGTACACATACGTATAGCGGCCAGGGTGCTGCGACCTCTTGAGCACTGCATTGGTTTTCCCTTGAAGAGGAAAGGGTGATGCAGCAAAGTAACATAAGTATTTCCCTCAGTTTTTGTGAACCAAGGTATCAATACAGTAGGAGGCCACACTCAAGTCCCTTGCACCTACACAAACAAATAAGAACCTTGCAACCAACGCAATAAAGGGGTTGTCAATCCCTTCACGGCCACTTGCAAAGTGAGATCTGATAGAGAAGATAAGATAATATTTTTGGTATTTTTATGAAAAAGACTAAAAGTAAAGAAAACAACATAAACGGTGCAAGAAATAGCTTGTTGATGGCGGATTAATATGATAGAAAATAGACCCAGGGGCCATAGGTTTCACTAGCGGCTTCTCTCAAGATAGCATAAGTATTACGGTGGGTAAACAAATTACTGTCGAGCAATTAATAGAATTGAGCATAGTTATGAGAATATCTAGGTATGATCATGTATATAGGCATCACGTCCGTGACAAGTGGACCGACTCCTGCGTGCATCTACTACTATTACTCCACACATCTACCGCTATCCAGCATGCATCTAGAGTATTAAGTTCATAAGAACGGAGTAATGCTTTAAGCAAGATGACATGATGTAGAGGGATAAACTCATGCAATATGATATAAACCCCGTCTTTTTATCCTCGATGGCAACAATACAATACGTGTCGTTTCCCCTACTGTCACTGGGATCGAGCACCGCAAGATTGAACCCAAAGCTAAGCACTTCTCCCATTGCAAGAAAGATTAATCTAGTAGGCCAAACCAAACTAATAATTCGAAGAGACTTGCAAAGGTAACCAATCATACATAAAAGAATTTAGAGAAGATTCAAATATTGTTGATAGATAATCTTGATCATAAACCCACAATTCATCGGATCTCGACAAACACACCGCAAAAGAAGATTACATCGCATAGATCTCCAAGAGAATCGAGGAGAACTTTCTATTGAGATCCAAAGAGAGAGAAGAAGCCATCTAGCTAATAACTATGGACCCGAAGTTCTGAGGTAAACTACTCACACATCATCGGAGAGGCTATGGTGTTGATGTAGAAGCCCTCCATGATCAATGCCCCCTCCGGTGGAGCGCCGGAAAAGGCCCCAAATGGGATCTCACAGGTACAGAAGGTTGCGGTGGTGGAATTAGGTTTTCGTGGTGCTCCTCGATGGTTTGGGGGTACGTAGGTATATATAGGAGGAAGAACTAGGTCGGTGGAGCCACGAGGGGCCCATGAGGGTGGAGGGCGTGCCTAGGGGGTAGGCGCACCCCTGCCTCATGGCCTCCTCGTTGATTGCTTGACGTCCACTCCAAGTCCTCTGGATCACGTTCGTTCCAAAAATCACGCTCCCGAAGGTTTCATTCCGTTTGGACTCTGTTTGATATTCTTTTTCTGCGAAACACTGAAATAGGCAGAAAAACAGCAATTTGGGCTGGGCCTCCGGTTAATAGGTTAGTCCCAAAAATAATATGAAAGTGTATAAATAAGCCCATTAAACATCCAAAACAGAATATATAATAGCATGTAACAATCAAAAATTATAGATACGTTGGAGACGTATCAAGCATCCCCAAGCTTAATTCCTGCTCGTCCTCGAGTAGGTAAATGATAAAAACAGAATTTTTGATGTGGAATGCTTCTTAGCATAATTTTCAATGTAATTCTTTTTATTGCGGCATGAATATTTAGATCCAAAAGATTCAAGATAAAAGTTTAATGTTGACATAAAAAAATAATACTTCAAACATGCTAACCAAGCAATTATGTCTTACCAAAATAACATAGCCAAATAAAGCTTATCCCGACAAAATCATATAGTTAGGCTATGTTTCAACTTCGTCACACAAAACGTTCTCATCATGCATAACCCCTGATGACAAGCCGAGCAATTGGTTCATACTTTTTAACGCGCTTCAGCCTTTTCAACCCTTATGCAATACATGAGCGCAAGCCATGGATATAGCACTATGGTTGGAATAAAGTATAAGGGGGGGGGGTTATGAGAAGACAAAAAGGTATAAAGTCTCACATTGACGTGGCTAATCAATAGGCTATGGAGATGCCCATCAGTTGATGTCAATGAGAGGAGTAGGGATTGCCATGCAACGGATGCACTAGAGCTATAAATGTATGAAAGCTCAACAAAATAAACTAAGTGGGTGTGCATCCAACTTGCTTTCTCATGAAGACCTAGGGCATTTTGAGGAAGCCCATCATTGGAATATACAAGCCAAGTTCTATAATGAAAAATTCCCACTAGTATGTGAAAGTGACAACATAGGAGACTCTCTATCATGAAGATCACGGTGCTACTTTGAAGCACAAGTGTGGGAAAGGATAGTAATATTGTCCCTTCTCTCTTTTTCTCTCATTTTTTACTTGGGCCTTATCTTTCTTTGGCCTCTTTTTTTATTTAGTCCAGAATCTCATCCCGACTTGTGGGGGAATCATAGTCTCCACCATCCTTTCCTCACATGGGACAATGCTCTAATAATGATGATCATCACACTTTTATTACTTACAACTCAAGAATTAGAACAAAATATGACTCTATTTGAATGCCTCCGACGGTGTACCGGGATATGCAATGAATCAAGAGTGACATGTATGAAAAATTATGAATGGTGGCTTTGCTACAAATATGATGTCAACTACATGATTATGCAAAGCAATATGACAATGATGGACCGTGTCATGATAAACGGAACGGTGGAAAGTTGCATGGCAATATATCTCAGAATGGCTATGGAAATGCCATGATAGGTAGGTATGGTGGCTGTTTTGAGGAAGATATAAGGAGTTTTATGTGTGATAGAGTGTATCATGTCACAGGGTTTGGATGCACCGGCGAAGTTTGCACCAACTCTCAAGGCGAGAAAGGGCAATGCACGGTACCGTAGAGGCTAGAAAATTGTGGAAGGTCGAGAGTGCGTATAATCCATGGGCTCACATTAGTCATAAAGAACTCATATACTTATTACAAAATTTTATTAGCCCTCGAAGCAAAGTACTACTACGCATGCCCCTAGAGGGATAGATTGGTTGGAAAAGACCATCGCTCGTCCCCGACCGCCACTCATAAGGAAAGCAATAAAAGAACACCTTATGTGTCAAAATTGTCACACAACTTTTACCATACGTGCATGCTACGGGACATGCCAACCTTAACACAAGTATTTCTAAATTTCACAATTACTCAACTAGCACACTCTAATATTACCACCTTTCTATCTCAAAACACTTATCAAGTGTGAAACTTCTCATGATATTCAATGAACTCAATATGGAAGTTTTTATTATGCTCATCTTGGATGCCTATCACCTTCGGATTCATTTCACAATTAAAGCAAATTAGCATGCTGTTTAAGACTCTCAAAATAATATAAGCGAAGCATGAGAGATTGATAATTTCTACAAAATAAAACCACCACCATGCTCTAAAAGATATAAGTGAAGCACTAGAGCAAAAACTATATAGCTCAAAAGATATAAGTGAAGCACATAGAGTATTCTAACAAATTCCGAATCATGTGTGTCTCTCTCAAAAGGTGTGTACGGCAAGGATGATTGTGACAAACTAAAAAGCAAAGACTCAAATCATACAAGACGCTCCAAGCAAAACACATATCATGTGGTGAATAAAAATATAGCCCCAAGTAAAGTTACCGATAGACGAAGACGAAAGAGGGGATGCCTTCCGGGGCATCCCCAAGCTTAAGCTTTTGGTTGTCCTTGGATTTTACCTTGGGGTGCCTTCGGCATCCCCAAGCTTAGGCTCTTGCCACTCCTTGTTCCGTAATACATCCAATCTTTACCCAAAACATGAAAACTTCACAACACAAAACTTAAAAGAAAATCTCGTGAGCTCCGTTAGTAAAAGAAAACAAACCACCACTTCAAGGTACTGTAATGAACTCATTATTTATTTATATTGGTGTTAAACCTAATGTATTCCAACTTCTCTATGGTTCATAAACTCTATTACTGGCCATAGATTCATCAAAATAAGCAAACGACACACGAAAAACAGAATCTGTCAAAAACAGAACAGTCTGTAGTAATCTGTAGGTTTAGAATACTTATGGAACCCCAAAAATTCTAAAATAAATTTATGGACGTGAGGAATTTATCTATTAATCATCTGCAAAAATAATTAACTAAATATCACTCTTCAATAAAAAAATGGCAGCAATTCTCGCGAGCGCTAAAGTTTCTGTTTTTTACAGCAAGATCGCAAAGACTTTCCCCAAGTCTTCCCAAAGGTTCTACTTGGCACAAACACTAATTAAAAGCATAAAACCACATCTAAACAGAGGCTAGATGAATTATTTATTACTAAACAGAGGCTAGATGAATTATTTATTACTAAACAGAATCAAAAAGCAAGAAACAAATATAAAATTGGGTTGCCTCCCAACAAGCGGTACGTTTAACGCCCCTAGCTAGGCATAAAAGCGAGGATAAATCTAGGTATTGCCATCTTTGGTAGGCAATCCACAGGTGGCTCTCATAATAGATTGATATGGTAATTTAATTTTCTTTCTAGGGAAGTGTTCCATGCCTTGCCTTAACGGAAATTGGAATCTAATATTCCCTTCCTTCATATCAATGATTGCACCAATCGTTCTAAGGAAAGGTCTACCAAGAATAATAGGACATGAAGGATTGCAATCTATATCAAGAACAATGAAATCTGCGGGCACATAATTACTATTTGCAACAATAATAACATCATTAATTCTTCCCATAGGTTTCTTAATGGTGGAATCCACAAGGTGCAAGTTTAAAGAACAATCATCAAATTCACGGAAACCTAGCAAATCACACAAAGTTTTTGGGATTGTGGAAACACTAGCACCCAAATCACACAAAGCATAGCATTCATGATCTTTAATTTTAATTTTAATTGTAGGTTCCCATTCATCATAAAGTTTTCTAGGGATAGAAACTTCCAACTCAAGTTTTTCTTCATAAGATTGCATCCAAGCATCAACAATATGTTTAGTAAAGCTTTATTTTGACTATAAGCATGAGGAGAATTTAGCATAGATTGCAAAAAGGAAATACAATCTATCAAATAGAAATTATCATAATTAAATTCCTTGAAATCCAAGATAGTGGGTTCATTGCTATCTAAAGTTTTAACCTCTTCAATCCCACTTTTAACAATTTTAGCATCAAGATCTAAAAACTCTGAATTTTTGGGACGCCTTCTAACTAAAGTTGAATCATCTCCAGTCCCATCATTATCAAGATTCATATTGCAAAACAAAGATTTAATAGGGGACACATCAATAACTTTTAGATCTTCATATTTATTCTCATAAAAACTAGAAGAACACGCCTTCACAAAGCAATCTTTCTTAGCACGCATCCTAGCGGTTCTTTCCTTGCACTCATCAATGGAAATTCTCATGGCTTTGAGAGACTCATTGATATCATGCTTAGGTGGAATAGATCTAAGTTTCAAAGAATCAGCATCAAGAGAAATTCTATCCATGTTCCTAGCCAATTCATCAATCTTAGGCAATTTTTATTCAAGCAAAGCATTGAAATTCTTTTGAGAAATCATAAATTCTTTAACACTAGTCTCAAAATCAGAGGGCATCTTATTAAAATTTCAATAAGAGTTGTTGTAGGAATTACCATAATTATTAGAGGAATTATTAGGGAACAACCTAGGATTACAGTTTCCTCTATACGCATTGTTACCAAAATTATTCCTACCAACAAAATTCACAGCCATAGATTAATTATTATTCCCAATCAAAGTAGACAAAGGCATATCATTAGGATCAGAAGAAACACTCTTATTAGCAAACAATTTCATAAGTTCATCCATCTTTCCACTCAAAACTTTAATTTCTTCAATCGCATGAACCTTTTTACTAGTAGATCTTTCAGTGCGCCATTGAGAATAATTAGCCATAATATTATCTAGGAGTTTAGTAGCTTCTCCTAAAGTGATTTCCATAAAAGTGCCTCCCGCAGCCGAATCTAAAAGATTTCTAGAAGCAAAATTCAATCCGGCATAAAAAATTTGTATAATCATCCACAAATTCAAAACATGAGTAGGGCAATCACGTATCATTAATTTCATCCTCTCCAAGCTTGTGCAACATGTTCATGATCAAGTTGCTTAAAATTCATAATATCATTTCTAAGAGAGATGATCTTAGCGGGAGGAAAATACTTAGAGATAAAAGCATCTTTGCACTTATTCCAAGAATCAATACTATTTTTAGGCAAAGACGAAACCAAGTTTTAGCGCAATCTCTAAGAGAAAACGTAAATAGCTTCAATTTAACAATATCATTATCCACATATTTCTTCTTTTGCATATCACACAAATCAACAAAGCTATTTAGATGGGTAGCGGCGTCTTCACTAGGAACGCCGGTGAATTGATCTTTCATGACAAGATTCAACAAAGCAACATTAATCACAAGATTCAACTTCGGTAAGAGGAGCAATAGGGGTACTAAGAAAATCATTGTTGTTGGTATTGGTAAATTCACACAATTTAGTATTGTCTTGAGCCATCGTGACAAGCAAGCAATCCAACACACGAGCAAACAAGAAGCAAGTGAAAAAGAGGCGAACGGAAAAGAGGGCGAATAAAACGGCAAGGGTGAAGTGGGGGAGAGGAAAATGAGAGGCAAATGGCAAATAATGTAATGCGAGGGATAAGAGTTTGTGATGAGTACTTGGTATGTCTTGACTTGTGTGTAGACTCCCCGGCAATGGCACCAGAAATCCTTCTTGCTACCTCTTGAACATTGTGTTGGCTTTCCCTTGAAGAGGAAAGGGTGGTGCAGCAAAGTAGCGTAAGTATTTCCCTTAGTTTTTGAGAACCAAGGTATCAATCCAGTAGGAGGCCACGCTCAAGTCCCTTGCACCTACACAAAGAAATAAGAACCTTGCAACCAACGCGATAAAGGGGTTGTCAATCCCTTCACGGGCACTTTAAAAAGTGAGATCTGATAGAGAAGATAAGATAATATTTTTGATATTTTTATGATAAATACTAAAAGTAAAGAAAGCAAAATAAACGGCGCAAGAAATAGCTTGTTGACGGGAGATTAATATGATGGAAAATAGACCCGGGGGCCATAGGTTTCACTAGTGGCTTCTCTTAAGATAGCATAAGTATTACGGTGGGTAAACAAATTACTGTCGAGCAATTGATAGAATTGAGCATAGTTATGAGAATATCTAGGTATGATCATGTATATAGGCATCACATCCGTGACAAGTAGACCGACTCCTGCCTGCATCTACTACTATTACTCCACACATCGACCACTATCCAGCATGCATCTAGAGTATTAAGTTCATGAGAACTGAGTAATGCTTTAAGCAAGATGACATGATGTAGAGGGATAAACTCATGCAATATGATATAAAACCCATCTTTTTATCCTTGATGGCAATAATAAAATACGTGTCATTTCCCCTACTATCACTGGGATCGAGCACCGCAAGATTGAACCCAAAGCTAAGCACTTCTCCCATTGCAAGAAAGATCAATCTAGTAGGCCAAACCAAACTGATAATTCAAAGAGACTTGCAAAGATAACCAATCATACATAAAAGAATTCAGAGAAGATTCAAATATTGTTCATAGATAATCTTGATCATAAACCCACAATTCATTGGATCTCGACAAACACACCGCAAAAGAAGATTACATCGCATAGATCTCCAAGAGAATCGAGGAGAACTTTGTATTGATATCCAAAGAGAGAGAAGAAGCCATCTTGCTAATAACTATGGACCCGAAGGTCTGATGTAAACTACTCACACATCATCGGAGAGGCTATGGTGTTGATGTAGAAGCCCTCCATGATCAATGCCCCCTCCGGCGGAGCGCCAGAAAAGGCCCCAAGATGGGATCTCACGGGTATAGAAGGTTGCGGCGGTGGAATTAGGTTTTCTTGGTGTTCCTCGATGGTTTGGGGGTACGTAGGTATATATAGGAGGAAGAACTAGGTCGGTGGAGCCACGAGGGGCCCACAAGGGTGTAGGGCGCGCCTAGGGGGTAGGCCCGCCCCCTGCCTCGTGGCCTCCTCGTTGATTGCTTGATGTCCACTCCAAGTCCTCTGGATCACGTTTGTTCCAAAAATCACGCTCTCGAAGGTTTCATTCTGTTTGGACTCCTTTGATATTCTTTTTTTGCGAAACACTGTAATAGGCAAAAAAACAATTTGGGCTGGGCCTCCGGATAATAGGCTAGTCCCAAAAATAATATAAAAGTATATAAATAAGCCCATTAAACATCCAAACAGAATATATAATAGCATGCAACAATCAAAAATTATAGAATCGTTGGAGACGTATCAGGTGCAAGAAAGAAAATACGGCCACGTACGTACATACGGGCGGGGTCTCGAAAGCCTACTCATGCATACGTATGGCTAGGGTTCGTGTACATGGATGGGTCGGAACGAAGAAATGGCATCGTCGTCGTGTTCATGGGGAGGCAACGGAATGCGTCGCGTTCATCGGGAGGCAACGGAACAGGTGATGTTCATCAGGAGCCAACCAACTTGGATGGAATAGCCGATGGAAACAAGGCCTGGCGTACCGCAGAACGGGGGAAACGGCCTTGTGTTCGACCGGCCATGGTTGAAATAGGATCCTGTTCATCGGGAGGGGTCTGGCGTATCGCGAAATGGAGGAAACGGACCTCCTACGGTCGAAACGGGGTCATGTTGATCGGGAGGGTTGTGGCGTACTACAAAACGGAGGAAACGGACTTGTGTTGGAACGCTACATTCGAAACGGGGTCCTGTTCATCGGGAGGGGTGTGGCATACCGCCAAACGGGACTCCACGGGATACTGTTCATCTCCACCATCGACCTCCTCCAGCCTCCATGGGCTATTGTTCATCCACCGTCGACCTCCTCCAGCCTCCACCTGTGACTGTTCTTCCATGGGCTCCTGTTCATCCAGCCTCCACTGTGCGCTCCTCCACCAGCTACTGTTCAACCAGCCCTCTCCACGAGGTCCGGTTCAACCACCCCTGTACGGGCTACTGTTCATCCAGCCCTCCACCAGCTATTGTTCATCCATCCCTCCATGCGGTCGTCCTATTCATCCAGCCCTCCACGGGGTCCTGTTCATCCACCGGCTCGATCGATCGGGGACTGTTCATCCAGCGGCAATGGCCTCTACTACCACGGGGTCCTGTTCATCCAACCCACCACCGGGAACTGTTCATCCAAACCACCTCAACAACTCTCATTGTTCATCAAGGGAAGGTGGCAGCAGTGTTCGATCGGCTTCAATTAGCAGCTGTAGCGAAGGAATCACTCGGGTTCAGCTAACAACAAGGGATCGATCGATTGGTCGGGTTCAGTAACGCTGTCGGGTGGTTGCTGCGACATATGCCAATGGATGGCTTATCATTGTGGGAGCCAATAAAACATTACCGGTGCCTGGAAACGGGATAAGGTGAAGACATGCACGCCGGCGAATCTTACCCAGCTTCAGGGCTCTCCGTGGAGATAACACCCCTAATGCTGCTCTGCGGGGTCTCCGCATGATCACTATCTCGACGGGTAGCTACAGGATGCTCCTTGAGATGTTCGGTGAAAGGATGAAGGGGGGCAAGGCAAGCCCGCTCCTCTTCTCCTTGTGGTGTCTAAAACTATTCCCAGAGATCTCCCTCTACATGGGAGCCCTGGGGGATTTATATAGGCCTACCCCCTAGGAGTACAATGGTAATCCGACTGGGCATGGGCCCTAGCCATCTGTGTCTATGCCCACCGGCTTCTTCGCCGACTGGTGGACCCCGCCGGGTGCCTGTCCTCTGGTCGACAGGCCGGCCCCACCGCTCGGGGGCTCTGTCAGGGGCTGGTTACTGTGGCCCCGCCCTTAGTGGCGAGGGCTTCGTCTTGGCAAGCATGGCTACAGTGCCGCCGCCGGGCGGCTTATCACTGTAGCCTTTACTCGTCTTATCTCCTTAATGGGGCGCCTCCTTCGAGGGAGTGGACTGGCCGGCCATTGGGAATCGGCCGTACCCCAGGCCGACTAGGGGTGGCCCGGCCGCCTTCGGGTGTCTCCATGACGGATGGGACCCCCCGCCCACGGGTCGTACTGACGGCTCGTCGTGGCTGACATCATGGTATATATGGCAACAGTGCCGCGCCGAACGGGTGAGGGCCGCCCGTACGGCATACTGTGGCCAGGCGTGCTCCGGGATTAGAGGGTGGCAGGTTTCGCTGTAGCCACGCCCCGTCTCATCGCCGTTATGTGGGTGCAGATTTTGAGGGCACGATCTAGGCCGCCTGCTGAGGGGGGGCGACTTCTTGGAGTCGGCCTTCTTGTGGCCGGCTTCATGGAGCCAGCCCTCTCGAGGCTTTATTCTTGGAGCTTTTTAGGCCTAGGCCACCTTCGCACAGCCGGTCTAAGGGGCAGTCGGCTGGAGGAAGGCGGCCCCACGTCTTGGAAGCTTGAAGGCCTGATCGGCCTATAATTTTTCTGAAATGCCAGGGGGAGCGGGCTAGGCTACCCATGGTCATTTACTTCGTCAGTAGTCCCCGAAGCTGGTTGGGGTCCGAGGCAGAAAAAGGAGTCGAGAAGCTCAAATAGCTTCATGTCTTGAGGAGCCGGAGCCGGCTTTGATTAGGTGCGCCGTCTTCTGGAGGGCGTCGAAGTTCGTGGGCGGGAACCAAGCAGCGCGCGAGTTAGGCTGTGGGCTGATCGCTCGCCGCCCGCGCGCCACGCGGCACCCAGTGGCTAGACGGGCCGGCCAGCCCACACACGCGACGGGACGCCTCCGCAGTTTGGGGCCCGACACTACCGGGCCACGGCCCACGCTCGGATCTTCTGTGGCCCGGGCGGACCGAGCACCTCCCTGCGACGGTTGCCACATGCCATGGAAGCGCAACAAGCGCAGGACGTGGGGGAGTGGGCCCAGTTAATCCCACGTTCCCCCACGCCTCGCCTCCTCGGCTTCGCCGTACGAGGCTTATAAGTAGGGGGAGGAGGGGGAGCGGCAAACGCTTGCACGCTCTCCCTCGCCCCGCCCCTTCCGTTTCTTCTTCTCTGTCGCCACAACTCCCCTCCGCCGCCCGGCTCTTCCGCCAACCTCCTTGGCTCGCCGTTGCTTTGCCGCGACAGGGTCGCATGTCTCTCCGTCACCGCAATCTTTCTCGTCACCGTGCCATCCTCATGGTGCTGTCGAGATCCTGGGACGGCTCCAATGTCCACGACGACCACGTCGACTTTCTCCGCCGAACGCGGCGACTGCCGCGCGTGAACTACGTGCGGGTCCGTCTCACGCCGGAGAGGGAGATCTCGCTGGAACCGGAAGAGGACGAGCGGGTAATCTTCCGCTCGCATTGCCTGTGCGGCTTTGGCCTGCCGGCGAGCGGGTTCTTCCGCTCCTTCCTCGAATTCTATCATCTCCAGCCGCATCACCTCACTCCCAATGCGGTGATGCTGCTGTCGGCCTTCGTCACCCTGTGCGAGGGTTTTCTTGGCGTCCTCCCCACCCTTGAACTGTGGGAAGAGTTCTTCCAGTGCAAGCTTGGCACTGTTGTTGCGGGCGTGCCCGCCCCATGCGGTGCCTTCATCGCCGTCCGGAGGACGGGCGACAACAACCCGTTTCCGTCCATCCCGCTGATCCAGTCGGTGAAGCTCTGGCAGTAGTCCTACTTCTACGTGAAGAATATCGCTCTGCAAGGCGACTTCATCAACCTGCCGGCTTATGTAGCCGGCCCGCCGGATGGGAGGCAGCCTTCATGGTCCTTCCGGTCCAAGTCATTGTCTCCAGGCGGGGCCGCCTCCGTTGCCTGGCTCCGGGTGATGATCCAGTCAGAGGGTCTGTCCGGGGCTGACCTGGTGGCCGCCTTCGTGGAGCGCCGGGTGCTTCCGCTCCAGGGCCAACCTCACATGATCGGGCAGATGAGCGGCCGCTTCGACTCGTGCCGGCTAAGCACCAAGCAGATGCCTCACGCCGAGGTGTCTTATATGGTGAATTATATTTCCAACTGCAAGCTCACCGAGGAGTGGCAGTATGGCAAGGATCCATACTCTCGCACCAATCATCTTCCTATGGTAAGCTTCTCTTCTTTTTTTATTTGCTTGTTGCCGAGTTCATGGTGGCCGACTCCTGACCAACCGGCTTTTCTTTGGCAGAACCCCGTGCTTCCGCCGGCAACCGGGGCTGCGGGGGTGGAACACCAGTTCCTCCCTGACCGCACGATGGACGATGTTGACGACCCGGACCTGGGGGCGGCCGCCATGGAAGAAGACGTCGCAGGGGAGGGCGGCGAGGCAGGCGGCTCTGGGCTTGGGGCCTCCTTCGAGGATTGTCCGGATGATGCCGAGGCCGAAGTTGTTCCGCGCCGTCAGCCGGCGCCCGATCACCAAAGCGCGGGCCCATCTGCCGCGCCGGCTCTCCATGGCGGCGCGCAGAAACGCCGGGCTGCGTCGACCTACTTTGGCAGTCGGCCCAAGAAGCCCAAGAGTACCGCGACAGCGACCAAGCGGGATGAGGCGGCTGCGAAGGCGGCCTGCTTCCGCAAGGTGATGAAGCAGCCGCAGGCGGTCTCAGCGTAAGTGTCGCTGTTCTCATGCCTTTCTTTTTTCTTCTTCTTCGGTTGATGTTTTTCCAAACCTTTTTTCCCAATTTATCAAACAGGGCCAATCTTTCCCTTGGGCGGGTCCCGGCCGCCTCCATAGTCGGAGCCGTGGGAGGGTCTTCAAGCTCCCGCCCGGTGGATCCCCGCGCCGACCTCCTAGAAGCGACAGAGCGGAATGCGTGGGAAGTGCGGGACGAGCGGGAGGCGGAGGAGCGGAGGGCGGCTTGAGAGGCGAAGCAGAAGTCGGCGAAGGCGTGAGCCGTCGCGGCCCCCAAGGCCCAGGCGGAGGCCGCAAACGCGGAGAGGGAGGCGGAGGTCCAGCAGAACCAGCCTCCCCAGTTCGTCATTCCCCTCCGCGCCACGGCTCCCGACACCCCTGTGCCCCCGTTGGAGGAGGCCGGCTGTGGCCAGCCGGAGATGGAGAGGGAGGTGGAGCCATCGCCGCCGACTGGAGCAGGCGGAGGACGCGCAGAAAACCATGGACGCTGGCTCGTCGGCCCAGGACCTAGAAGCGGCCAGCGATAGCTCGTCCGGGTGGATGCCGGGCGGTGGGGCAGCCGTGCTGAATGTGGTGGCGCAGGACGTCCAGAACCGGCTTCAGGCCCAAGCCACCGCGCTGAAGCAGTACACCCAGGAGTTTCTCACGACGCGATCGGTTATTCGGGTGAGTCCTCCTGCTCTTTGTCGATTGCTTTTGATTTCTTCTGTGGGGGCGTGTCAGCGCACCCACTGGGTGTAGTCCCCGAGTTCCGAGCTGGCTGTTGAGCAGGCGGCTTGGAACTTCTTGGAAAGCTTGATTGCCGTCTTGTTCTTACTCGCGTCCCTTGTCTTATCTGCAGGAGTACCACAACCTTCGCGTGGCCGCTTTCAACTCCCAGGCGTAGAAGTTGAATCAGAAGGCCACTGATCTGACCGAGAGCTAGAGTAAGTGCTTCGTTTTTCTTTTAAGTGGGGCGCGTCAGCGCACCCACTGGGTGTAGTCCCCGAGATTCGGGCCGACTACCGAGTAGTCGGGTCGGATCTTTTCCTGACGACTTCTTTCTTCATATTTGAAGGGGCCAATGCTGACTTGAGGAGCCAGCTAAGCGGAGCCCAGTCCTCCCTTCACGCCAAGGAAGATGAGTGCACTGCCCTGGCCCAGGAGCGTGATCGCCTGGCCAAGAAGCTGGCCGACCAGGAGGAGAGCCACAAGGCGGCCCTGAAGGCGTCACAGGACAGTGAGGCCGCCCTCAAAGCCGAATATGAGACCGAGGTGGCAAACTGGGCCAAGACGAGGGAGGCGCTGTGCCAAGGCTACAGCCGGGTGGAAGACTTGATTGACGGTAGACCGCCTTCTTCTGTGCTTTCTTGCATGCCTCCTACTATCTGATTCATTTTTTGACTTTGTGCCACTGCTTTCCTCTTTGTGCAGATTACTTCCCCGGCTACTCTGCCGCCGCCACCCAAGCCATCGAGGCCTATCGCGACGCGCGACGGCAGGCGGGGGCCGAGATCGCGCCGCGTGCCAGCCGGTCACTTGAGGAGCAGCTCCTGGGGCTTCAAGCCCGCCTGTAGCTGGCCCACCGCATGCTCCGCCGTATTCAGTGCATCGGGGCGCAAGTGCTGGCCGCCCTCTGGCCTGGCGAGGTGATTCCGCACACCCCAAGTCAGACTGCCGACTGGCTGGAGGTCGCAGTCGGTCGCTTCGAGGCTTGGAAGGTGTCAGCGGCCCGGTCTGGCACAGGGCAGGCACTGGAGTTCGTCTGAGCATGGTATCCAAGGCTGAACTTAGACCAGCTGAGCACCTGGCAGCAGGAGGCTGACGAGGAGCTGGAGGCGGTGCGGCCTGCTATCGTCCAGCGTGCCTCGGCGATCGCCGAGTACACCGACACCAACACCTTTGCCCCTGAGTGGTTTGGGCTAAACCCGGCCGAAGGTGAGGACTCGGCGGAGGAGATTGCCTCCATTGATTGAGGGCAAAGGGGAAGTGGGAGAGGATTATGAAGACGCTGCACCGGATGGTGAAGCGACCAACCTGCGTCAGCCCGATTGTGCCTCTAGCAACGATGCCGAGACTCGCCAGCCGGTCACTCCTCCAGCCAGCACCGCCGACTCCGCCAACCTGCCCAACTCGCCCGTTGTTCCCCTGGCTTGATCTGCCGTCCTTGCTTTCCTGCTTGTTACTCTTTTGAACAATCTTTAAATTTGCGCAGTTCCACCCACTGAGTGTGTATTCAGACTATGTTGAATGCTGGCCTTTCGAAGGTCTTTTGTGTAAATATTATGCATGTGTTTGGCTTCCGTTTATGTTTGCTTTTTATCCTTTGGCTTTATCCTTTGCCGCCTTCCCTTGGCCGCCGCCTTCCCAGCCGGACAGCTGCTCTGCAGTCTGTGGCCGGAGAAGGACTTGGTCGTTTTGGGAAGGCAAGTACTCAAGCTTTCTCAGATTGCAGCAAGGTGAACAGGAAGCCGGCCAGCCGACTGCTCTGGTAGCCGGCTGGCAGGGTGGGAGACCGGCTCGCGTTATATAAGTTCGTTGGTCCTTAGCCGTTTTTCGTGTGGGCATCCTTTCCTGCCCTTGGCTCTTGCCAGTCGGACAGTCGATTCTTCAAGCTGCGACTTTTGGCAAGAAGGGGCTTGGGTGCCGGCACACTACTTGTCTGACTGCAGGTGGAACTTTAGATATAACTTGAGGCGGCGAGTCCCCGGGCCGACTGGTCGAACCCGGTGCCGGGCGAAGAAAGCAAATGTAGTAACATAATCGTATGCGTGATACTCATCATTCATAGATAAAAGAGGGTAGTCCCCGAGTGCTCCTCGGGGCACCCCTTGTCTCGTACTTAGTACAAAAGGTAGCGTGCTACGTACTTCTTTTTAACTGTAAAATCTTCGGAGGAGATTGGCGTTCCACGGTCGTTCCGACTCCTTGCCAGAATCATCTCTCTTGCGTGCCTTCGGCTTCTACGCGTCGATTAGGTAGTAGGAATCATTGCCTAAACTCTGCTGATGATGAAGGGGCCCTCACAAGGGGCCGAGAGCTTGTGCTGGCCGGCTGTTCGCTGGATCAGCCGGAGCACAAGATCGCCCTCTTGGAAAGATCTTGGCTTGACCTTCCGGCTGTGGTAGCGGCGCAGACCCTGCTGATAGATGGCAGACTGACTGAGGGCTAATAGCCGACCTTCTTCCAGCAGGTCAACACCGTCTTCTCGTGCTTCCTTGGCTTCCGCCTCCGTGTACATGGTGACCCGAGGCGAGTCGAACTCGAAGTCAGTTGGGATGACAGCCTCGGCACCATATACAAGGAAGAAAGGGGTGAAGCCGGTTGACTTGTTTGGGGTAGTGCGTAAACTCCAAAGGACGGCCGGCAGCTCATCGAGCCAACAGCCGGCCGAACGCTCCAGTGGCACGACCAGTCGGGGTGTCACATCCTAGCTAGTTTATGCATTAGAGTGTTGCATCATGTTTATTCTTTCATCAGAAACCTGAAATGGGGATGACAGAACCCCCAGTCCCCTCTGAAACCAATTAGGGTTTACTAAAAACTTTTTCAATGAACCTGAAATGCCCTTCTAAAATGCCCATCATTTTTGTCTTGGTTCAGAACCTCTACCAAAAGTGATGCACATTTTCCTAGGCCATCTTAGGGTTTTTGAATTAAATCATAAATATTTGAATTTGGGCATTTAAAATTATATAAAATATTTAAATGCTCAAATATCTCCAAACTAAAATGTTTCATGTTGGAAATAATACAACTATGGACCAAGAGTAGTTTGGTGATTTTAGGAGTTGCCTAAGTATTTTATTTAATTCAACAAAGTTGCAGAAGTATTAAAAAAACAGAAAACAGAAAGAAATGGAAAAAACTTACCTGGCGCCCAGCACCCGGCCCACCTGCCGGCCCAGCCCAGCGCCGCTCCAACGCCCGAGTCCACCGCAATGACCTCGCCCGAACCGCCGTCGCTGGAGATCCCCTTCAACGCCGTCGTCCCTCGGGTCCATCTCCGGCCACACCAAGGGCTTCGTCGCACTCACTATGAGCTTAGCCATCTTCCCCCCTCCTTTTCTTGGTCCCGAGCTGTGTAGCAACCTCCCGGAGCTCAATCGCACCCACCACCGTGGAGCTCGTCACCGACGTGCTCCCGGTCATCCTCCGGCCACTCCACGGTGTCCGTCATGCTCACCGTGTCACTTAGCATCTAGCTAGCCACTTCCCGAGCCTCGCCGACCCCTCTAGCGTCAAGTTCGTCTTCGGCCGAACCTCGGTGGCCGCCAAAGTCGTCGCCGGCGCCAACTCCGGCCACCTCGACCCCAACGGACTCCACCAAGAGCTGCGGCTCGTCCTCAGCTCCACTCTGGTGGTCTTCGCGACCCATTTGGTGGCCGAAACAGCCAAAACCACTTCCGCCGCCGCGTCGGGCTCGCCGGCGGCTAAACGCCAGTGCAGCCGACCCGGGTTTGACCACGGGTGGGCCCTGGTTGACTCCCCTGAGTCAATGACAGGTGGGGCCCGGCCCTGTTAATTAAACAGGTTTAGTCTTAATTAAACTTTAATTAATCTAATCACACTAACACGCGGGACCCACTGTCAGGTTTGACCCGGACGTGTTCCGTTGACCTGCTGACGTCACACTGACGTTAGGCTGACGCAATAATTGATTTTCTGGAATTAATCTAATATAGGAAATTCCAGAATAAAGTTTAAACTTCAAAAATTCATAACTTTTATTCTGTAACTCCAAATCAGACAAATTATATATGAAAAATGATCAGAAAAATCCAATCTATCCATCTGTACTATTTTCATGCATGATTAAACAAGTTAACCTGATGTTTAATACAGAACAAGGAAAAACACTTTAAAAGGCCATGTTTGAGTTTGGAATTTGAATCTTTGATTCAAATTGGTTCAAACCCTTCTGGTCTTAGTTGCATTAGCCCAACACACTCATATTGCTATGTTTCATGCATGCATCATATTGTTGCACATTGTTTGGTGATGGTTGTGTACGGGTGTTCTTTGCGGCAGGTTCTGCCCCCGAGGAGTACCGTGATTACCCTAACGAAGAACCGTATCAGTGCATCGAACCATCAGGCAAGCAACCAACCATTTGATCATATCGATACAATCCCATGTTCTCGCTCTTGCTCTCTTTTACTGCATTAAGACAACGCGTTTCAAACTGCTGTGTGCTACGGTAGTTGAGCCCATTTCCTCTGCATGACCTGTCATTGCCACAGTAACTAGATGAAACCCACTAGCATGTGTAGGAGTTGATTGAGCCATATGTATGTGTTGTTCCTACCTTGCTATGCCTGCTATGCTTAGAGTCGTGTCAGGTCTGGTTCATCTGGGTGATGGCTAGGGTGAAATGATTATGTCGGTAATGAGAGTGGTGTGGTGAACACGATTTGGTAAAGGTATCGATGAGAGGCCATCTAGGAGTACATGGTGGGTTGTTTCATTGAAGCCGACCTTAAGCACTGAGATCTGTATGTGTGATTTAAGATACAACTACTACCATGCATTGGGCCCTGAAATATGACCCCGCTCGACTTCTTATTCACCCTAGCTCTCTGTCCAGGAGTTGCACGTAGTTTCTGGTGTTTGTAGCCTACTGGAGGTCGTGGACAGCGCTGACCGTAGGGGTGGGCTGTGATGCGGTAGGTACGTGGCACGGTGTACCGAATACCCGTTAGGTATCTCGGGAACCCTGTTCACATCGTTCGGGGCCGTATGGGAAACCTCGGCCGGACTCCCTGTGGATGGAACCTGGATAGGCGATAAACCTGGACTAGAGACTTAGGTGTTTAGGTAGGTCGTGGTCTACACCCACGTCGGCTTTCGCTTGAAGTCTGCTGAGCACATGTCGTGTGCAGACGCTAAGTGGTGGAAACATGTATGAAGAAGTACACCCCTGCAGGGTTATCATGATCTATTCGAATAGCCGCGTCCGCGGTAAAGGACTACTTGGTTGCCTATACAGTTCATAGACAAGTAAATGGAAACTAGTAAAGGCCTCAAGATAAGTGTGAGTGCCGAGGATGGCTCTTCCGTAGGAAGACGGAGGTGGATCCTCGGTAGTGTATTGAATTGGTGAGTAGTGGACTCGTGTACGCAAAACCATTTCAAGTTGGAGTCTCGTAGGTTAGTCTAGCCAAGAGTCAAAGCTGGCTTGCTGCAATAACTCCACCAACCCTTCTTGATAATATGCATGTATGTAGGATCTGATGTAAGTCTTGCTGAGTACCTTTGTACTCATGTTGCTATAATTTACATTTTTACAGAAGACGCTGCAACCCCTTCTGATGGGTTCTACGTAGACGTTGACATCAATGAGTAGGCTAAGGCCGAGGTGGTGATCCTGAGCTTGTGAAGGACCACGTAGTATAGCTAGGCTTTCCAAGCCTCTTTTATTTTTCTAGTTGTCTGTACTCAGACAAGTTACTTCCGCTGCTAGTTTGTATGACTGTATGACTTGAATGCTGGGTCGTGTGACCCGTACCTTTGTGTATGTTATGTATGGCTCTCTGAGCCTTAAATAAAGTACTTGTGTCGTAGAGTCATGTTGTGATGCCTTGTTGTATTTGCACATATCGAGCATATTGTGTGTATGATTGAAATGCTTGGTATGTGTGGGATCTGACTATCTAGTTGTTTATCTTTAGTAGCCTCTCTTACCGGGAAATGTCTCCTAGTGTTACCGCTGAGCCATGGTAGCTTGCTACTGCTCTAGAGCACTTAGGCTGGCCGGCATGTGTCCTTCTTCGTTCCGGTGTCTGTCCCTTCGGGGAAATGTCACGCATTGAGTACCGGAGTCCTGTTAGCCCGCTACAGCCCGGTTTACCGGAGTCCTGCTAGCCCAGTGCTACAGCCCGGACCCACTTGCTGATGACCGACACGTTCGAAGCTGGGTCATGGATGCCTGTCCCTGTAAGTCTGTGCCACTTTGGGTTTACGACTAGTCATGTCAGCCCGGGCTCCTTATCATATGGATGTTAGCGACACTATCATATACGTGAGCCAAAAGGCGCAAACGGTCCTGGGCAAAGGTAAGGCGACACCCGTGGGGATACCGTGCGTGAGGCCGCAAAGTGATATGAGGTGTTACCGGCTAGATCGATGTGACATCGAGTCGGGGTCCTGACAGCGTTGGCATCAGAGCTGGATTGCCTGTAGGTTCTCCAAGCCAAACTGGTCGATGTTGTGTCTAGAAATTCTTTAGTTATATGTAGGGGAATTGTTTGTGGGTGGAACGTAAGGCTCTTTTTACTCCTTTATCTTATGACATTCTGATCTGAGTCAGTCTATTCTTCCACCGTGGGTTAAGGAATTAGGATCTATTCTCTTTATCAGGATCACGTGTTACTAATCAGTAGTACCTTATAGGTTTGATGGATACAAGCCTAGTTCAATTCTACTATCACATTATGTTGCTAGGATGGACTCAGAACTTGATATGATGATGTTGAGTGTGTATGAAATCCTTTGTCAAATGTCTCAAATCCTTCTTGAGCATTTACAGCTGTTATGCTGCCGAAATTTTGCTAGAAATTCTAATGCCTTTGCATTATGATTGTGTTTTCAGATGGCCACTCGCGACCTCAATCAAGTGGTTCGCTTGACTCGATGCCTAGATGTACCCGGTCATACCGCCATGTTGGTCAGGGTAATGACTGAGGCTGGATACCGTTGGTATCCTGAGTACACGGTCGAAGAGCAATTCCGAGACTTTAATCAAAGCCAGTATCTTTGCACTGTCAGGATATTTCCATCTTATCCTGGGTCCACCGAGCCCCTTCACTGCTCCTATGGACTCGGGGTTACTATTGAGATGGCTGTGCAGGACGCCGCCTACTCTATGATGACCATCATGCGAGTCAGGTCCGGCCTATTTCGGGACTCTGATTTCCGGTATATGCCAGGATCACTTCCGGGAGCCAAGGGTATCTCCAGGCTATCTATGCTGACCCCACCCAGGAGGATTCACGGACTCGCACCACTGCCGAGATGCTCGAGGATAAGGACCGTGAAAATCGGGCCTTGAGGTTAGAGCTCTTCGATACCAGTGCTGACCATTGGGCCACATTGACTCGGTTTGCACAGGCGGTGCAAGCTGGATATTCGGATATGCGCGATCTCTATCCTGTGAGATCTGCTCTACCAGACGTGATGGGTTGGCGTGATGTAGGAGGCATCACCCCACCTCGCGGTCCCCGCAGGCCACCGTCTGTTGGTCCAAGACCTCATCCTAGTCCCTATGGTCCACAAGCTCCGCGAGATCGTCTGTTTCCGGATGATCATGTTGAGATTCCAGGCTATGGAGGTGACTTTTACGAGGACTACTACGGATCGGTCTGAGTTAGTGGTAGTATCACTAGTTCGTGTTAGTTGTGTCGTCTATCGTCCTGCGTGACTCGTGGGATATGACCTAGTTGTATCGCCTTCCAGAGGTGTAGAAAAATAATGTATAGTAGCTGGGAATGCCTCCGATGAGATGTAATCCACTTTTCACCGTAATAGTACTTTGTTTGGTCTTGTACTAAACCCTGTATGGTGTGTATGACGATGGAATAAAGAAGCAGTTTCTGTATCTACCATGTCATACGGATGATCATCTTGCATTCCGAGTTATTCCTTACATTCTGTATCCTATGTCGGAATTTTATCATTCTGACTGAATCATTGTCTTGTTTACCTAGGATGGTCAACACGCGCACTAACCCTGCTCCTCAAGAGCAGGTCGAAGGCAGTGAAGTCAGGAATGCAAATCTGCCTCATCCTCCTTCCCTAGCCGAGGTTATGATGGAAGCCGGAAGGAATAAACGGGAGACCAACCGTTTGTTGGAGCGTATTGAATAGAACACAGCACACCATCAGAGGACTAATGTGGTGTCACTCAGTGATTTCATCAAGTTACATCCACCCACGTTCCACCACTCCGTCGAGCCTCTCGACGCTGATGACTGGCTTCGCAGTATCTCTCACAAGCTGCGTTCCGCGCTAGTAGCTGAGGCCGACAAGGTCACCTTTGCTGCATACCATCTTGAAGGCCCCGCCAGTTTATGGTGGGAGAATTATGGAGCTATGTGCCCAGCGGGCCATGTCACTACTTGGGCTCAATTCAGCGAGGCTTTCCGTGAACATCACATTCCGGAGGGTCTCATGGACCGTAAACGTGAGGAATTTTGCAATTTCACCCAAGGCCGACTCTCTGTGGATGCTTACAGCAGGGAGTTTGGTAACCTCGCACGATATGCCACTGAGGAAGTTTCTACCGATGCCAAGAAGCAAGCAAGGTTCCGTAAGGGGCTTAGTCCTGAGCTTCACCGCGACCTCCGTCTGCATGAGTGCACATCTTTTCAGAAACTTGTTAACAAGGCCATCAGTGCTGAAACTGGTCAGACTGATTATGACGCAACACGCAAGCATGGCCGTGACATGGGTTCCTCATCCGGTGCTGGTCCTCAGAAGCGCCGCGTGTGGGTGCCCAACACCGCCCTGCCACCCAGGTTCACACCGAGGCCATCTTTCCAGGCGCCTCGCCCTGTTCAACAGTCTGCACCAGCCAAGCCCTATGGGGGTCCAACCAACAATGCTCCTCCACGTACCAGTTCCGTGACTTGTTTCAAGTGTGGGGAATCTGGCCACTATATGCGTGAGTGTCCCCAGACCAACCCCAACCAATCTGCTAAAGCTGTTGGCCATGGCAAGCCGACAGGGAAAGTGTTCCACGCCAAGCCGGCCACCGCTACACGTGGCCATGTCAACTGTATCTCTGCCGAGGAAGCTCAAGAGGATCCCAACGTCGTTCTTGGTATGCTTCTTGTTAATTGCCACCCGGCATCTGTTCTTTTCAATACAGGAGCCTCTCATTCTTTTATATCCAAAAATTATGCTCGTTTGCATAACATCGCATTCTGTGACATGCCAACCTCTATGGTAATTCAAACTCCGGGATCCAAATGGCAAACTTCTAGAGTAAGCCATGGAAATGAAATCCAAGTCGACAGACTTGTTTTCCTCGCATCTTTGATAACCCTTAAATCTTCAGATATTAATATCATTCTGGGTATGGACTGGATGTCAGTTCATCATGCCCAAATTGATTGCTTCTCTAGGACTGTTCAACTTACCCATCCTTCGGGGAAGATAGTCAATGTCTTGACCCGAATAGCCAAGCGACAGTCATATTCTCTTAACGCCAGCCCTTTGTGAGACCTTGAGGACGTCCCGGTAGTCCGTGACTTTCCGGATGTCTTCCCAGAGGAATTGCCAGGTGTTCCACCTGACAGGGATGTTGAGTTCATAATAGACCTCATTCCAGGAACCGTTCCGATTGCTAGAAGACCCTATAAGATGGCACCACTAGAACTAGCCAAGCTTAAGAAACAACTCGATGAGTCCTTGAAAAAGGGTTTCATCCGACCTAGTTCATCTCCGTGGGCTTGCCCCGTCCTCTTCGTCAAGAAGAAGGATGGTACGGACCGGATGGTTGTAGATTACCAACCTGTCAATTTGGTCACAATCAAGAACAAATATCCGCTCCCTAGGATCAACGACCTGTATGATCAGCTCGCTGGATCCTCAGTCTTCTCCAAAATGGATTTGAGGTTGGGCTACCATCAAATCAAAATCAGAAACGGGGACATTCCTAAAACGGCCTTTGTTACTCGTTATGGCCAATACGAGTACACCGTCATGTCCTTCGGTCTAACCAACGCTCCAGCCACCTTTTCTCGGTTAATGAACTCAATCTTCATGGAGTATTTGGATAAATTCGTCGTAGTTTATCTCGATGATATACTCATCTACTCCAAGAACGAGGGGGAACATGCCGAACATCTAAGGCTAGTGTTGAAGAAACTTCGAGAGCATCGCCTTTATGCCAAGTTTTCCAAATGTGAATTTTGGTTGTCAGAAGTGACCTATCTGGGTCATGTAATATCTGGTAAACGTATTGCTATTAACCCTGAGCGAGTTCAGGCCGTCCTTAATTGGACTCCACCTGAATCGGTCAAGCAAGTTCGGAGTTTTCTAGGCTTAGCGAGTTATTGCCGTCACTTTGTCGAAAACTTCTCCAAAGTTGCTAAACCTCTAACCGAACTCCTCAAGAAAGATAAAAAGTTCGAATGGACTCCACAATGTGAGCACAGCTTTCAGGAACTGAAAAGACACCTGACTTCTGCTCCCGTTCTGGTACCGCCAGACTTCTCTAAGGACTTTGTTATCTACTGCGACGCCTCGCGACAAGGACTAGGCTATATTCTCATGCAAGATCGACATGTAATTGCTTACGCCTCACGGCAATTGCACCCACATGAGGAGAATTATCCTACTCATGATCCAGAGCTTGCAGCTGTAGTCTATGCACTTAAAACCTGGCGACATTACCTCCTCGGTAACCGTTGCGAAATATTCACTGACCACCAAAGTCTGAAGTACATTTTCACCCAACCGGATTTGAATCTCAGGCAAAGACGTTGGGTTGAGTTGATCACAGATTTCGACTTAGGGATAACTTACACCCCAGGGAAAGCCAACGTCATGGCTGATGCGCTAAGTCGTAAATCTTATTGTAACAACCTGATGTTACAACAAGGTCAACCGCTTCTCCATGAGGAATTTCGGAAGCTTAACCTTCACATTGTTCCTCAAGGATTTCTTTCCACCTTGGTAGCGAAACCTACTCTTACGGATCAAATCATCGCTGCCCAAAAGCGAGATAAAGGAATATCTAAAATCAAGGAGAACATTGCTAGCGGAGGTGCTAGTTGTTTCTCCACAAATGATCATGGTGTTGTGTACTTTGAGAACCGTCTAGTGGTTCCCAAGAACCAGCATCTACGGCAGTTGATCCTTAAGGAGGCTCATGAATCTCCTCTCACCATTCATCCCGGTAGTACTAAGATGTATCAGGACCTACGCCAGAGGTTCTGGTGGACTAGGATGAAGAGAGAAATTGCTCAGTATATTGCTAATTGCGACGTCTGTCGTCGTGTAAAAGCAGAGCATCAACGGCCTGCTGGCACCCTTCAACCCTTAGCTATTCCTGAATGGAAATGGGATAAAATTGGTATGGATTTCATTACCGGTTTTCCCAGGACCAAGAGAGGGAATAATGCTATCTTTGTCGTTGTCGATCATCTTTCCAAAGTGGCCCATTTCTTACCTGTTCGTGAGAGTATAACCACTAGTCAGTTGGCAGACCTATACATCTCCCGGATAGTGTCTCTCCATGGTGTTCCTTTGGAAATTAACTCGGATCGAGGAAGTCTTTTCACCTCTCGATTTTGGGAAAGTTTCCAAAACGCTATGGGAACCCGCCTTTCCTTTAGCACCGCTTTTCACCCTCAATCGAGTGGTCAAGTAGAACGCGTCAACCAGATCCTAGAAGACATGCTTCGAGCCTCTGTTATCTCATTCGGAATGGATTGGGAGAAGTGCCTTCCATTTGCCGAATTTGCTTACAACAACAGCTATCAATCTAGCTTGGGTAAAGCCCCTTTTGAAGTTCTCTATGGACGACGGTGTCGAACACCCATTAACTGGTCAGAGACCGGGGAAAGACAATTCTTTGGCCCGGATATGATTCAGGAAGCAGAAGAGCAAGTTCGCATCGTTCGTGAAAAGTTGAAAACAGCCCAATCTCGTCAAAAGAGTCAATATGACCAAAAACATAAGGCTATGACTTTCGAGGTTGACGAGAAGGCTTACCTTCGGGTTACCCCTCTGAAGGGAACCCATCGTTTCGGTATCAAAGGCAAATTGGCTCCTCGTTACATTGGACCTTTTCGCATTCTCGCCAAACGAGGAGAAGTTGCCTACCAATTGGAACTACCTCCGCACCTCTCCAGAGTCCACGATGTCTTCCACGTTTCTCAACTCAGGCGTTGCTTTTCGGATCCTATCCGTGGAGTGGACTACGAAACGCTTGATCTCCAAGATAATCTTACATATCGAGAGTACCCCATTCGTATCCTCGATCAGGCCGAGCGTACCACTCGACGTCATAACATCAAGTTTCTCAAAGTACAATGGTCGCACCATTCTGAGGATGAAGCAACTTGGGAAAGGGAGGATCGTCTTCGACTTGAGTATCCCGCCTTCTTTCCGGAGGAACCCAAATCTCGGGACGAGATTCTTTTGAGTGGGGGTGAGTTGTCACATCCTAGCTAGTTATGCATTAGAGTGTTGCATCATGTTTATTCTTTCATCAGAAACCTGAAATGGGGATGACAGAACCCCAGTCCCCTCTGAAACCAATTAGGGTTTACTAAAAACTTTTTCAATGAACCTGAAATGCCCTTCTAAAATGCCCATCATTTTGTCTTGGTTCAGAACCTCTGCCAAAAGTGATGCACATTTTCCTAGGCCATCTTAGGGTTTTTGAATTAAATCATAAATATTTGAATTTGGGCATTTAAAATTATATAAAATATTTAAATGCTCAAATATCTCCAAACTAAAATGTTTCATGTTGGAAATAATCCAACTATGGACCAGGAGTAGTTTGGTGATTTTAGGAGTTGCCTAAGTATTTTATTTAATTCAACAAAGTTGCAGAAGTATTAAAAAAACAGAAAACAGAAAGAAATGGAAAAAACATACCTGGCGCCCAGCACCCGGCCCACCTGCCGGCCCAGCCCAGCGCCGCTCCAGCGAGCTGCTTGCCAGCCAGGCAGGCAGGCAGGTGCCCGACGGCGACCGCAGCGCGCGCCACGCACCTGCTCGCCGCCTCGCCGCTCCTCGCACCCGGTGACGTCGTGGATCAGCCTCTCTCGCTCCCCCGAACCCCCCAGACACCCCCTCTCCTCTCCAGCTCCTCCCCCTCGCGCTCCCCCGCCATGGCCGACGCCACCATCGCCGTGCCTTCGTCGTAGCCG
This sequence comes from Triticum aestivum, assembly GCF_018294505.1. NCBI lineage: Eukaryota > Viridiplantae > Streptophyta > Magnoliopsida > Poales > Poaceae > Triticum > Triticum aestivum. The sequence goes on along the minus strand of NC_057794.1, from coordinate 156,324,709 downwards.
TGCTCCCCGCTGCCCGTGCGTCCTCTCATCGTGTCCAGGAGCTCCGCCGCTGTCCACTTCATCGAGCAGCCGAGCCCCGAGCGCTCGCAACGCCCGAGTCCACCGCAATGACCTCGCCCGAACCGCCGTCGCCGGAGATCCCCTTCAACGCCGTCGTCGCTCCGGTCCATCTCCGGCCACACCAAGGGCTTCGTCGCACTCACTATGAGCTTAGCCATCTTCCCCCCTCCTTTTCTTGCTCCCGAGCTGTGTAGCGACCTCCCGGAGCTCAACCGCACCCACCACCGTGGAGCTCGTCGCCGACGTGCTCCCGGTCATCCTCCGGCCACTCCACGGTGTCCGTCATGCTCACCGTGTCACTTAGCATCTAGCTAGCCACTTCCCAAGCCTCACCGACCCCTCTAGCGTCAAGTTCGTCTTCGGCCGAACCCCGGTGGCCGCCAAAGTCGTCGCCGGCGCCAACTCCGGCCACCCCGACCCCAACGGACTCCACCAAGAGCTGCGGCTCATCCTCAGCTCCACTCCGGTGGTCTCCGTGACCCATTTGGTGGCCGAAACAGCCAAAACCACTTCCGCCGCCGCGTCGGGCTTGCTGGCGGCTAAACGCCAGTGCAGCCGACCCGGGTTTGACCACGGGTGGGCCCTGGTTGACTCCCCTGAGTCAATGACAGGTGGGGCCCAGCCCTGTTAATTAAACAGGTTTAGTCTTAATTAAACTTTAATTAATCTAATCACACTGACACGCGGGACCCACTGTCAGGTTTGACCCGGACGTGTTCCGTTGACCTGCTGACGTCACACTGACGTCAGGCTGACGCAATAATTGATTTTCTGGAATTAATCTAATATAGGAAATTCCAGAATAAAGTTTAAACTTCAAAAATTCATAACTTTTATTCTGTAACTCCAAATCAGACAAATTATATATGAAAAATGATCAGAAAAATCCAATCTATCCATCTGTACTATTTTCATGCATGATTAAACAAGTTAACCTGATGTTTAATACAGAACAAGGAAAAACACTTTAAAAGGCCATGTTTGAGTTTGGAATTTGAATCTTTGATTCAAATTGGTTCAAACCCTTCTGGTCTTAGTTGCATTAGCCCAACACACTCATATTGCTATGTTTCATGCATGCATCATATTGTTGCACATTGTTTGGTGATGGTTGTGTACGGTGTTCTTTGCGGCAGGTTCTGCCCCCGAGGAGTACCGTGATTACCCTAACGAAGAACCGTATCAGTGCATCGAACCATCAGGCAAGCAACCAACCATTTGATCATATCGATACAATCCCATGTTCTCGCTCCTGCTCTCTTTTACTGCATTAAGACAACGCGTTTCAAACTGCTGTGTGCTACGGTAGTTGAGCCCATTTCCTCTGCATGACCTGTCATTGCCACAGTAACTAGATGAAACCCACTAGCATGTGTAGGAGTTGATTGAGCCATATGTATGTGTTGTTCCTACCTTGCTATGCCTGCTATGCTTAGAGTCGTGTCAGGTCTGGTTCATCTGGGTGATGGCTAGAGTGAAATGATTATGTCGGTAATGAGAGTGGTGTGGTGAACACGATTTGGTAAAGGTATCGATGAGAGGCCATGTAGGAGTACATGGTGGGTTGTTTCATTGAAGCCGACCTTAAGCACTGAGATCTGTATGTGTGATTTAAGATACAGCTACTACCATGCATTGGGCCCTGAAATATGACCCCGCTCGACTTCTTATTCACCCTAGCTCTCTGTCCAGGAGTTGCACGTAGTTTCTGGTGTTTGTAGCCTACTGGAGGCCATGGACAGCGCTGACCGTAGGGGTGGGCTATGATGCGGTAGGTACGTGGCACGATGTACCGAATACCCGTTAGGTATCTCGGGAACCCTGTTCACATCGTTCGGGGCCGTATGGGAAACCTCGGCCGGACTCCCTGCGGATGGAACCTGGATAGGCGATAAACCTGGACTAGAGACTTAGGTGTTTAGGTAGGTCGTGGTCTACACCCACGTCGGCTTTCGCTTGAAGTCTGCCGAGCACATGTCGTGTGCAGACGCTAAGTGGTGGAAACATGTATGAAGAAGTACACCCCTGCAGGGTTATCATGATCTATTCGAATAGCCGCGTCCGCGGTAAAGGACTACTTGGTTGCCTATACAGTTCATAGACAAGTAAATGGAAACTACTAAAAGCCTCAAGATAAGTGTGAGTGCCGAGGATGGCTCTTCCGTAGGAAGACGGAGGTGGATCCTCGGTAGTGTATTGAATTGGTGAGTAGTGGACTCGTGTACGCAAAACCATTTCAAGTTGGAATCTCGTAGGTTAGCCTAGCCAAGAGTCAAAGCTGGCTTGCTGCAATAACTCCACCAACCCTTCTTGATAATATGCATGTATGTAGGATCTGATGTAAGTCTTGCTGAGTACCTTTGTACTCATGTTGCTATAATTTACATTTTTACAGAAGACGCTGCAACCCCTTCTGATGGGTTCTACGTAGACGTTGACATCAATGAGTAGGCTAAGGCCGAGGTGGTGATCCTGAGCTTGTGAAGGACCACGTAGTATAGCTAGGCTTTCCAAGCCTCTTTTATTTTTCTAGTTGTCTGTACTCAGACAAGTTACTTCCGCTGCTGGTTTGTATGACTGTATGACTTGAATGCTGGGTCGTGTGACCCGTACCTTTGTGTATGTTATGTATGGCTCTCTGAGCCTTAAATAAAGTACTTGTGTCGTAGAGTCATGTTGTGATGCCTTGTTGTATTTGCACATATCGAGCATATTGTGTGTATGATTGAAATGCTTGGTATGTGTGGGATCTGACTATCTAGTTGTTTATCTTTAGTAGCCTCTCTTATCGGGAAATGTCTCCTAGTGTTACCGCTGAGCCATGGTAGCTTGCTACTGCTCTGGAGCACTTAGGCTGGCCGGCATGTGTCCTTCTTCGTTCCGGTGTCTGTCCCTTTGGGGAAATGTCACGCATTGAGTACCGGAGTCCTGTTAGCCCGCTACAGCCCGGTTTACCGGAGTCCTGCTAGCCCAGTGCTACAGCCCGGACCCACTTGCTGATGACCGACACGTTCGAAGCTGGGTCATGGATGCCTGTCCCTGTAAGTCTGTGCCACTTTGGGTTTACGACTAGTCATGTCAGCCCGGGCTCCTTATCATATGGATGCTAGCGACACTATCATATACGTGAGCCAAAAGGCGCAAACGGTCCCGGGCAAAGGTAAGGCGACACCCGTGGGGATACCGTGCATGAGGCCGCAAAGTGATATGAGGTGTTACCGGCTAGCTCGATGTGACATTGAGTCGGGGTCCTGACACGGGGCTTGATGCCGGAAAGGATGAGCCGTTTGCTCGCTCGACCTGGCCGTTTGACTGCGGGTGGGCAACAGACGCTAGGTCCAACCGGATGTCGTGTGTTGTGCAGAAACGTGCCAGTGCTCCCTTTGCAAAATTTGTGTCGTTGTCGGTGATGACGCTATGCGGCACGCCATAACGGGTTGTAGTATCTGCGATGAAAGTAACGGCAGTTGGCCCATTCAGCTTCTTGATCGGCTTTGCCTCAATCCACTTGGTAAATTTGTCCACAGCGACGAGCAGATGTGTCATGCCGCCGCGTGCCGTCTTGAACGGGCCCATCATGTCCGGCCCCCAGATGGCAAAGGGCCAGGTGAGGGGGACGGTCTTGAGTGCAGAAGCCGGCAGGTGTTGCTTGGAGCTGAAAACTTGGCACCCTTTGCAGTGTTTGACTAGTTCCTTTGCGTCTTCAAAAGCAGTCGGCCAGAAGAATCCATGGCGAAAAGCTTTGGCGATGAGTGATCTTGAGGCTGCATGGTGGCCGCATTCGCCTTGGTGGATGTCCCTGAGGATTGCTATGCCCTTTTCTGGTTTGACGCAGTGCTGGAAGACTCCAGTGACGCTGCGCCTAATAAGCTCTTGGCTGACGATTGTGTAGGCTCCGGCTCGGCGTTGAACCTGTCTTGCCGAGATCTCGTCGGTTGGCAGCTCTCTGTTTACTAAGAAGTTGAGGATGGGTTGGGCCCATGATGGAGCTGTGACTTCTTCTATTGTCAGGACTGCTACTGTGATAGGGGTGGGTGGGCTGGGTGGTGAAGAGTTAGAGTCGGAGTCAGCCACCGCCTGTTGTGTTGATGCAGTCCCCGGGCCGGCTGCAGTAGCCCCCGGGCCGAGTTCCAAATTCCCCGGGCCGGGTGCGACTATGGCAGTCCTCGGGCCGCCTGTTGGAGTCCCCGCGCCGCCTGCTTGGTTTCCCAAGTCGGATCCGACTGCGTCGGGGTCAGGCGGCACAAAGATGGAATCAGATTCTGGAGACGGCTTGAGGAGGCGGTGGAGAGAAACGTCGGCTGGTATAGCTTGCCGGGTGGATCCTACTCGTGCCAGGGCATCTGCTTGCATGTTGTCGGCACGTGGTACATGAAGGAACTCACATCCTTCAAAATATCCACTGATTTGCTGGACGAGGAAACGATAGCTCGCCATGTTTGCGTCCTTCGTGTCCCAGTCACTGGATGACTGTTGGACCACCAAATCCGAGTCGCCATAGCACAGGATCCGGCGGATGCCGAGTTCTTTGGCTAGCCGGAGCCCGTGTATGAGTGCCTCGTACTCGGCCACATTGTTGGAGGCGGCAAAATGAATTTTCAATGTATACTTGAGCTTGTCGCCCTTCAGAGAGGTGAGGACGATGCCGGCTCCCAAGCCGGTGTGCATCTTGGACCCATCGAAGTGCATCCGCAAGTGAGTGGAGTCGGGGGCCGGTGGCAGGTATTGGGTTTCGTCCCAATCAACGAGGAAGTCGGCCAGTGCCTAGGACTTAATAGCGGTGCGGGGCTGGTAGAAGATCGTGTAGGGGGCCAGCTCAATAGCCCATTTGGCCACCCGGCTGGATGTATCCCAGCTGCCTATGATCTTGGCGAGCGGGGCAGTACACACGACCGTGATGGGGTGCTCTTGAAAATAGGGCTTGAGCTTCTTGGCAGCGACGTACACACCGTAGCACATCTTCTGGTAGTGTGGGTAGTTCTGCTTCGAGGTGGATAAGACTTCGCTTAAATAATATACCATCCTCTGGACCGGCTGAGCCCGACCTTCTTCTGGGCGCTGGACTACGATGACTGTGCTGACCACCCGGCTAGTAGCGGCAATGTAAAGGAGCATGGGCTCCTTTTCAGCCGGTGCCGCCAAGACAGGCGGCGTGGTCAACATCTTCTTTAGCTCGTGGAAGGCTTGGTCCGCCTGGTCGTTCCACTCGAAATGAGTGGACTTCTTTATGAGTCGGTAGAGGGGAAGGGCTTTCTCTCTGAGCCGGCTGATGAAGCGGTTCAGGGAAGCCAAGAATCCGGTGAACTTCTGGACATCCCACAGCTTGGTTGGAATCTCCATTCTCTCTATGGCCTTGATCTTCATCAGATTGCACTCGATGCCGCATTCAGAGACCAGGAAGCCTAGGAGCTGGCCAGCTGGTACTCCGAACACGCGTTTCTCGGGGTTGAGCTTGATTTGAAATCGGTGCAAGTTTTCAAATGTCTCTCTGAGGTCTTCCAGCAAGGTGCCACGCTTCTCTGTCTTCACCACAATATCGTCTATGTAAACGTGGGCATTTCTGCCAAGCTGCTTGAGGAGGCATTTCTGCATGCAGCGCTAAAAAGTGGCACCGGCATTCCTCAAGCCGAATGTCATAGTCAGGTAGCAGAAGGCTCCGAATGGTGTGATGAAGGCGGTTTTCAGGCGGTCAGCTGGATCCAACTTTATCTGGTGGTAGCCTGAGTAGGCATCCAAGAAACTCAACAACTCGCATCCGGCTGTGGAGTCTATTACTTGATCAATCCTTGGCAAGGCGAAGGGATCTTTGGGGCAGGCTTTGTTGAGGCTGGTGTAGTCTATACACATGCGCCATTTGTTATTTTTCTTCAGCACGAGGACCGGGTTGGCGAGCCACTCTGGGAAGAAAACTTCCATAATGAAGCCGGCTGCCAGAAGCTGGGCTATTTCTTCTCCTACAATCCTTCTCTACTCTTCCGATCTTCAGCGGAGGGGTTGTTTGACTGGTTTTGCACCTTCTCGGATGTGTAGCTTGTGCTCGGCAAATTCCTTTGGCACACCCGTCATGTCCTTGGGGGACCATGCGAAAATGTCCTGATTCTCACGGAGGAAATCGGCGAGCTCGCCTTCCTATTTGTTGTCCAGGTTTGCCTCGATGGTGGCAAACCTTTCTGGGTGATCCGGGTCCAGAGGTACCCTCTTTGTTTCTTTGGCCGGCTGAAAAGAACCTTGGGCATCACACTCCTTGGGGTCGGGGGACAGGGCCGGCTGCTTGCCGGCCATGGCCACGACTCAGTCTAGTATCTTCTTCTCCTCAGCAATTACAAGGGACTCAGCCAGCCGACTGCTGGCAGCCGCACACTCAGAGGATTTCTTGTAGTCTTCGGCTATGGTGATGATGCCCTTGGAACTTGGTATCTTCATCTTGAGGTAGGCATAATGGGGTACAGCCATGAACTTGGCCAGGGCAGGTCAGCCAAGCAACGCGTGGTAAGGTCTCTCTAGATCCACCACTTCAAACCACACCGCCTCTCGGTGGAAATGATCCTTGTCCCCGAAGAGGACGTCTATCTTGATCTTGCCAATTGGGGAGCAGGATAGGCCGGGAACAATGCCATGGAACACGGTCCGACTGGGCATGAGCTGCTTCGTCTTGATGCTTAGCTTCTCCATGGTGTCACGGTATAGTATGTTGATACTGCTCCCACCATCTATCAGCACGCGGGAGAAACGGGCGGCTCGCCTTTCTATAGCGAGGGTGGCATCCAGAACCAATGCGTAAGAGCCGAGAGACGGCATCACCTCTGGGTGATCTGTCCGGCTCCAGCTAATAGGCCTTTCTGACCAGTGCATGAACTCTAGGTTGTTGGAGGCGACTGCGTTGACTTCTTGGTGTTGTCGGCACCGGCTACGCTGATCTTCTGGCTGGCTTGTAAAGACGACGTAGGCGGCATGCTCGTCGGGGTACTCATCTTGAACTGCCCCGACCGCTGGTCGAGCAGCCGGCTGCGGAGGAGCCGGAGGCGGCTGACCAGCAGGCGGAGGTGGCGCCATCCCCTCACCCTTGGAGATCCGTGTGAGCCAGTGGCATTTTCGGGTTGTGTGGTTTGAAGGCTTTGCGCCGCTGTGAAACTTGCAGGGGGCATCAAGTGCTTGCTCGTAGGAGAAAGACGGCTGCCAGGCTGGCCTGCCGCCCTTCTGCTTCTTGGGTGCGGGCCGCCCTTCGGGTTGTTCTTCGACTGTGGCCACCTGCCGACTGGTGGAAGGCGGCAGGGGAGCCTTGCGCTTGTGGTCGTTCTGGTACGGGCGTCGGCTGGACTCTCCAGCCGGCGTCTTGGGACTTGGAGCGAGCACCTTCCCGGAGGCGTCTACTCGGAGCTCGGTCTTCATTGAGGAATCGGCCGTGGCTTATTTATGAGCTATGATCAGCAGCTCGTCAAGCATAGTCGGCTCGTCGCAGAGGAGTCGGTGCTTGAGGAGGGTGCCTTCTCGGCACCCGGTGCTGAAGTACTCTATAGCTTGAACCTCGTGCACTCCCTCACAGGAGATGCGGAGCTCGGCCCAACGCGTGAGGTAGTCGCGAGTCGATTCGTTGGGCCCTTGGACACACAAGGAGAGCTGTCAGGGCTTGGGAGCCCGCTTGTAGGTGCTGGTGAATTTATGTATGAAGGCTTCAGTGAAGTCTAGCCAGCTGTTGACGCTGTAAGGCTTGAGGCTGTTGAGCCAGGTGCGCGCCGTGCCTTGGAGCATGAGGGGCACATATTTTACAGCAACACGCCTATTGCCGTTCGCGATGCTAACCGCGGTGGAGTAGTCGATCAACCAATCCTCCGGCTTCATGGAGCCGTTGTACTTGGGCGTGTCTCTTGGGAGCGAGAACCCTTTGGGGAAGGGCTCGTCGTGGATGCGGGGGCCGAAGCAAGGCGGGCCGACATCATCTTCTTCTTCCAGGGCCAGGGATCGCGCAAGGCGGTTGATCCGGTGGCGGGCATCATTCTCGCCGACTCCTTCGTGGCGACCCAGCCGGCCGCTGAGAGTCGGATGCGTGACAGGCGGCGGGGTAGGGTATCTCTCCCCACGAGGCGGATGAGGGGGGGTTGCCTCGCCACTCCACAGCTCGAGGGCGGCCCTCTGCGTCACGCTCGATGGAGATTCAAGTCCGGCTGCGCCTGGCAGCCGGCTCCTTTTCTTTTCTTGCGCGGGTGTTGCCCGCGGTCGGTGTTCGAGAAGTCGCGCCGTGCTCTCGGCGCGGGGGAGGACTCTCGGCACGGACACCGGCTTCATGCCGCTCTGTGGCCGCGTCGATAAGCTGCTGGATGCGTCTGGTCATGTAGGGGAGCTCGTCAGGCCCCAGCCCATTCAACTCATCTGCGGCCTCCTGGGCGGCGCGCAAGTTCTCGAGAGGCGTGGCATAGACTAGGCAGTCCGGTCCCAGTATGTCGGCGATAGCCGTGCCATGTTTCTTGACGATGCCGACGCGGCTCAGCCCGTCGGGAGGCGTCGTGCCGAAGGCGGCACAGTCGACCTCACGCTGGTGAGCCTCGATGAGGCGTCTCATGGTGGCTAGCTTCTGGCCCTCCGCAACAAGGGCGAGGCGGCGCACCTCCAATGTCTTGGCGTCCGCGTCAGCCGGGACGGAGGCGGACAAGTCGTGCAACACTGTCTGCAGGGCGTCGTGGGCGTTTTTGCCTGAGGCGGTGCCGTGGCTGATGACTAGTACCTTGGTGATGGCACTGCCGCTGTTGTCGGCTTGAGGAAGAGGGTCATTGATGATTACCACGTTGGTGGGGAAGGAGTCAAGGGATGTCTTGTCGGAGTCGACAAGCATCGGGTAGGTGGAGCCAACCGACTCCAAGTCCGCGGCAAGCTTGCCGGAGACGTGGAGTTGGTCGATGTCGGTGTCAAAACCGGCGGATCTCGGGTAGGGGGTCCCGAACTGTGCATTTAGGTGGATGGTAACAGGAGGCAGGGGACACGATGTTTTACCCAGGTTCGGGCCCTCTTGATGGAGGTAAAACCCTATGTCCTGCTTGACTAATATTGATGATATGGGTAGTACAAGAGTAGATCTACCATGAGATCAGAGAGGCTAAACCCTAGAAGCTAGCCTATGGTATGATTGTTGTTTGTCCTACGGACTAAAACCCTTCGGTTTATATAGACATCGGAGAGGGCTAGGGTTACACAGAGTCGGTTACAATGGTAGTAGATCTACATATCCGTATCACCAAGCTTGCCTTCCATGCCAAGGAAAGTCCCTTCCGGACACGGGACGAAGTCTTCAATCTTGTATCTTCATAGTCCAGGAGTCCGACCGAAGGTATAGTCCGGCTATCCGGAAACCCCCTAATCCAGGACTCCCTCAGTAGCCCCCAAACCAGGCATCAATGACGACGAGTCCGGCGCGCAGATTGTCTTCGGCATTGCAAGGCAGGTTCTCCAAATTCCGTGTACCTGTTGAAAATGTCCGGTTTCTTGTAGCGCTCCTTGGCTTCTATGCCCAATAATGGCCGTCTTCCACGTGTCAAACAAATATGAAAAGTCAGGGTGTTTTTTTTATATTTACACCCCAAGTCGCGTGAATGAGCCGCCTATTTAAGGGGACGAGGAT